>NW_028246238.1:0-100500 GCF_964263255.1 Lissotriton vulgaris | reverse complement strand
AGGAGAGAGGTTGCTGAAAGGCCCTCGCCCAATATAGCTCAGTCCACAACTCAAATTATCACCAACAACATCACTTGTAGCATAAAAGGCCACTTTATTCATAAGATCAGGCAATTTTATAATAATTAATTAATTAACTCTATGTTTGTAAAATATTGTCATCCAAACCGTGCAATTTAGAACTTCAGGCCAAAACCATATATATCTTTTCGCAACTTTATTTCTTGTCACATTTATTTTCCAATAACCATAAAAGTCATTTCATGAAAATCACCCCCATGAATTAAGATATTCAATTTCCTTGTTTTCCTTCCTTTTTCCCCCAACCTACTCCTTCCCCCCACCCTCTTCCATGAAGGACGGTCAAGCCCGCTCTAGGCATTGACCCCCCCCCCCAATTCGCCACTCAGGAAAAACCAAGGATTTTTCCTGACCCCACCCCTACTTGCACTCTCTTACCACCTTGTCCCAAAACCCAGAATTACTTCATTCCTCGTCCCTTCTTGCAGATACCCATAAATCCACCTGCAGTTCTTTTGACAGCATATCTCGTATTTCCAAGATATAATAAGCCATCCCCAATTGTGTAAGATGTACACCATCCTCCCTGATCAAATGGCTCTCCCTACCCGTGATGTTGCTGTGTGATATATATAAAATACCCGATGCCACACAGAAAATTTTCATGGCCCTGTTTAATTTTTTCCTAGCCTTTTCCATGGCCGCCTGGCATCTCGCATTTCTCCAGTGCTTTCTGAAAACAAATTCGGACCATACAATTGTTCTTTATCACAGTTAGATCCAGCGGCATCTTTTGTATTAGCGAGAGACCAGATAGTGCAACTAAGTCATTTTCTCCCAGGTGTAAGAGCAATAGATGAGGTCCACCTCTATCGTATCTGATCTTTGTCAGCAGAGGGAACAAAGCATCCCACCTCATCCCACCTTTACCGCACCAGTAAAGTTTGTGTCCCGCGCTGGGTATGCCGTGGTTCCTTCCATAGATCTGATGCTCCGCAAAGATCGCAGCCCATTTCACAAAAGAGTGGCCTATAATCCATATCTGCTGCTTATTTGTGCTCAAAACCAGTACTTCACCTATACAAAAGAAAACAGTATTACAAACAGGAACCCACGGTACAACAAAAACAGTTCTTCACCCTTGCCTGTTCTAAGCTTTTTTTTTTTTTTTTTTTTTTTTATTTCCGCACATAACGCATGCAGCAGGCTGAGCACCATCTACCTATCTGCTTAATTGCCCCCCAACCCAGACCCAATCAAGCGGCCTCTGATGCAGCACCAATCCTGAATAAATGAGTGGCAAATTGGGATGGATCCTTGTCTAAAAGCAACAGCGCCATCCTCAGGACAGACAACAGCTGATAACTCGACATCTTGCTTCCTGACTTCTGCACAAAAATTGGCCCATCTTCTAACCCCCACGCCAAAGAAAATTATTTCCATTCAGCCACCGGACAACAGGTAGGTATGAGGCTAGGCTGTAGGTGTATCCAGGTACCCCTCCCCAGCTGGTCTGTTTTCGATTTTTTCAACCATATTTTTAGTACTTGTCCCTCCAACACAACATCCGATCTCTCCAAACCACTCTCTCCCTGCAATCCCAACAATTCCGAAACTCTGAATGCTCAAAGAATGCCCAGATCATACATAATCTGAAAGTTCTGACTTCATGGGAGTCATAACAAACACTAGGTAGTGTATGTAATATCTGTTGCAACAATTCAAATGAAATGGGGGCTCTACCCCTACCCTGATGTAGTCCTTCTCTCTGCAGGCCCTTCAGTAGTTTCTTGACTAGGACATTATTAGCTGGGTCAAAACCCCAATATAATTGCCCATAAAAAGACAACCCTGCCAGTTTTCCTGCAATCGTGGTGTGTGACAACCCTCTGTCCACTAAATCCAATATAAAATCAAACAGGAATGAAGGGCATGATGGAGTAGGGAGTAATTTGTGAAATGTTGTCCCGTAACTTATAAATTCCTGCCATGCAAGCCTGTAGCTTCGTTGGGTAGCTGACGCTAGTGACTTCTCCACCAGATGCACAATCCTCAGTCCCCGAGGGCCCACACCTGGAGAGGAATAGGTGTCTTTTTGCTTGCAGCTCCTGGGGCCAGCGACCGAAATCTTTCCCACTGGGAACGAGAAAGTGCATCAGCTATAGAGTTATTCACTCCCTCTATGTGTTTTGCTTTAAAGACTATGTTAAGCCTGAGACTCAATAGCATAAATGCCCTTAACAATCCCAGTACTCGCAAATCTTTTGCCTTCTAGCTGTTGATTAAATTGACAACCGTCATGTTGTCCACATGGAAAAGTATTGTCCTGTTGCAAAATTCAGCACCCCAAACCATCAAAGCTACCAACAATGGGAACAGTTCTAAAAAAGCAATGCTGCGACCTTGAGATTTCCACAATGGGGGCCACTCCTCTGCGCACCAGCGCCCATCCCAAAAGATACCAAAGCCATGGGAACCTGACGCATCTGAATACAATTGTATTTGCCAAAGCATCCCTTCCGAAATGAAATTCAAAGACACTCCATTAAATTCTTCCAAAAACAGCAACCAAAATGGACAAATCCTCCTTCATGCTTTGTGTGACCCGGACCCTGTGATGGGGCATGGTCGCTCCTGACATTGCCAACCCTAATTGTCTGCAGAAAGTTCTCCCTGCTCTGACAACACGACAGGCAAAATTTAGATAACCAAGGAGGCGCTGCACCTGTCGAAGCTATTTTTTTTTAACTTGTAAAGCACCCTTGACACACTCCTTGATCTCCTCCAACTTATTCTTTGGGAGCCTAGCCATCATCTGCACCATGTCAATTTCAATGCCCAGAAAGGTAATCCTAGTGGCCGGGCCTTCAGTTTTATCTGGCGCCAAAGGGACCCCAAATGCTGTTGCCAATGACTGAAAAGCCTGCAACGCCAACTCACAATGATTTGACTGCGCCTCCCCCATAAAAAGAAAATCGTCCAGATAGTGACAGGTTCGACCTGTAGTACAACACTGCTGAAAAACCCACTGTAAAAAGGAACTAAAAAGTTCAAAAAGAGAGCAAGATATTGCACAGCCCATTGGTAAGACCTTATCAAAGTAGAAAAGTCCCTCAAACTGCATGCCCATTAGTTCGAAATCAGCTGGGTGTATGGGGATGAGCCTAAATGCAGATTGTATGTCACACTTTGCCAGCTCAGTATTTTTTCCCAAGTCCTTCACCATACCCAAAGCTTCGTCCACCGTAGTGTACGAAACTGAAGAATCGTCATGTGCTATAAAGTCATTTACAGACATACCTTCCGGCCAGGAAAGATGCTGTATCATGCGGTATTCGCCTTGCGTTTTTTTTTGGAATAACTCCCAAGGGAGAAATTATCAAATTATCAAAAGGCAGCTGCGTAAATGGGCCAGCCACACGACCTAACTTCACTTCCTCATTCAGTTTGGCTCTGACTACCTCAGGGAAATCCTTTACAGATTTTAAATTCTCCGCCCACCTCTTAACCCTAGGACCTTGATAGCTGAGACGAAAACCTTCTCTGAAACCCCAATATAACTTCGCAGCCGCTTGCCTATCGGGATAGCAATCAAACCATGGAATAAACAACTCCCACTTAATTGGGGTAAAAGCCTTTTGGTAATGGTGGAAAAGGCTGTCCCCTCCCCCTTGGGGCTGCCATCTGCTCTGGCGGTTTGTGTCCCATAGCAGGTGGCGCTGTGGATAAACATTGTGACAGGGTGTGCCTACCACCGCACTGGGAGCACTCGTGTTTAAATCTGCAATACGGCCTACTACAGTAGCCCCTGTTGTAATTCCTACAGGCTCCCAGACCACTGGCTTGTCCTCTAAACATGGATCCCGCCCCTCCCTGGGCGGTGCGCCCTTGAAAGGGCCGATATGCCACCGGCAGTCCACTTGCTGTATGAGTCATCGCTGGCGGGTGTGATGAGGACATCCACTGTAGCCACAATTCCGCATCTATATCTCCCCAAGGTCTATCCCCATCTAAACCCATCCTGGCTCTAAATTCCTCATCGTAATTCAACCATGAGAAACCACCAAAATGCATATGCGCTTTACGCACAATGTCCATATACTTGAATAGGGAGACTGCTCTCTCCGGATATCTTTCACAGTAAATACTGGCAAATATGAGGAATGCAGATGTCCAGTTATCTATGCTACGCGGGACTCTGGGGCGCCTTGCAATTTCTATCTCCTCCTCTTTGGACCCCTCCTTAGCCTGTAGGTCCCTATGCAGCAAGTGAAACACATCTACATAATCATGTTGCCATATTTTCTGTTTCGTCTTTAAAGACAAATGAGAGCCCAATGGCATAGCCAAACCCATATAAGGCAATCTTTTGTGCACAGCAGAACTATCTTTCACCAATTCCTGCGCCTTACCTGTATTATCCTTAGCTACTACTTCTCCTAGTGACACGTCTTGCTGTGTCGGACTCACCATTTCTTTGTCCACCAACTGCACCACCCCCCTTTCCCTTGACCTCCCCACCCCCCATGCCCCCCACCACTCCGGCTTACCCTTTGGTAGTTGCTCTGCCCTTTTCTTCAAATCCGCTTGAGGTATCCGCTCGTGATACTCTCGCAGATCCGTGGGTACTTCGCCCTGCGGCTCAACCTGAAAAGATTTAAAAGACTTCGTTGACCCACTCCCCCTTCCCCCTCCCACCACCTTACGCTTACTCCCCGACCTTAAACTACCACACCCTTCCCCACCGTCCCCTTCACAATCCATATCCCTGGCCCAAGTACTCTGGGGGTAAAGAATTTGATGACTGCCTCCAGGACATTCACCGTCTCCCACACCACCGTCATATTCTCTCCAATTTAAAACAGGTTCCCGCTCTAACAACCTGTCCGCCTGTGAAGAATCCGCTGAAAATTCGACGTTTAAACCACTATGTACAGCGGCCGCCTTTCCGCTGCCCTGTAGACTGCTATCTGTCCCACGAAGGATAACCTTTTTTGTCTTTGACTTGTGGCCTTTCAACCCGCTCAATGTGCTCTTCACCATCCTGCCACTGTCAGTGAAGGGGCTCTGAGCGCGGCCATGTTCGACCCACACCCATTGTCCATCAAGTGCCTCCCCCAGTTCTTCTTCCTCTTGAGAATATCCCCCCGGCGCCTGTCGCGCTGCAGGAAATACAGAGTGTGAATAGTCGCTGATTTGTTCTACATCCATGTCAAAGATGAAAGACATGTCCACACCTGGAACCTCCTCATTCCCCCCAACCCCCCCAATAGAGTCGCCAAGCCCCTTACGCTGCATGCGCACTGACTCAAAGCCACTAGCTGGACCATCCCTCCCCGCATTCGTTCCCACTTGTACAACTGAAAAATCTGCCGCCCCAGCGCTAGACGCAGGTGTCGAACCGCCCACCGCCTTCAGAAACGCAGGGACATTACGCTCCAGTCTGTGGACTGTGACTTCTTGATAGCTCTGTTCAGCAATGTCATCCTCGCTTTCGCTAGAGTAATCCACCAATGCAACGGACTGATGCACATTCCCCATGCCTGTCTGACCACCTTCCAAGCTATGCAGAGGCTCTACAAGCTGCCCCGTAGCCTGGCCTCCAGGAACGCTAAATAATGCTATTGGCCTGGGCCTGGCAAACCTTTCTTGTTCAATGCCTGGTTTGCCACCTGACTGCGCCCCTGGTGGTACTGAGGACACCTGTAAACTGCCCCTCCCTAACCCTGGCATCCTACCCAACTGCGCCCTGGACTCACCCTGCCTGCTGGCATGAACTCCAGTCCCACTCAGAACTGCTGGGGAGAGGGAGCGCGAAAGGCGGCATCCTGAGGCTGCCCTCTGGGTTCCTTTCACCGGCGTCACCCTCTTGCCTCTTGACTGGCGAGCTCTGCGTGGTCCTCTTGCCCCAGCCGATAGGGCTCTGCAGGCTTCAACTGCCCTCTGGACCCCCGTGCAGCAATTTGTCTTGGTGGCCTGGCAGGGGGCACCACCGGGAAAATACCTTCAGCAGCCTCAATGTCCTCACTGCTGGCCGCTGCCAGCACACGGAGCGCTTCTCTAAGCTCCTCTTGTGTCACCATGTTGAAAAAATGGGACAAACAGCTGGGCTCTGAATCTCCTCTCCAAACCCCTCACCAAGCGCAGCCCCTCCCGTTAGAAAGTCTGCTTGGCTGCCTCGGAGCACAGCCCCTCCCAAAGGAATTTCTAGCTGGCTGCCTCTCAAAGCGCAGCCCCTCCCGAAGAATGTCTGCCTCGGTGCGCACTTCACAATGGGCATCACAAAGCTTCCCTGCCTGCCCTCGCGCTCGCTCCTTGGTTCTGGGCTGAACCAAATGGGCAAAAATCCCCGGGGGGAGAATCGCTGTGCGCTCTCTCACCCGAGGATACTATTCTAGTATATATACAAAGATAGATAGATAGATAGATAGATAGATAGATAGATAGATAGATAGATAGATAGATAGATAGATAGATAGATAGATAGATAGATAGATAGATAGATAGATAGATAGATAGATAGATAGATAGATAGATAGATAGATAGATAGATAGATTATCCGGTGGGAGGCAGCACACTGTGGAGGATTGATGGAATTTATATATATATATATATATATACCGCACCAATGGCAAATTGAGCCCGCGCCACTTTCAACTGGCGGGCATCAACGGGGTTTCGCCTTACCCCTATAAATCCGCCGAAAACGTTGTCATATCATCATCAAAGGACAACAAGTTGAGGCCCATATGCATTTCACAGTGAAGTTTTATTTGCGCTCACACCCAACGTGTTTCGCAGCCGTAGCCGCTTGATCACGAGTGATCAAGCGGCTACGGCTGCGAAACGCGTTGGGTGTGAGCGCAAATAAAACTTCACCGTGAAATGCATATGGGCCTCAACTTGTTGTCTTTTGATGATGGTATGACAGCGTTTTTGGTGGATATATATATATATATATATATATATATATATATATATATATATATATATATATATTTTATTTATTTATTTATATATTTTTTTCAAAGCAAATGTCCCTTTCTGGAGGAGGAGCGGCTGGTCAGCTGGTGCAGGTGACGAGTCAAGGACAAGACTCGTTAGTAATTTCGAGCAATTTCAAAAAGACACCGCACTCTTCTCGGATGTTTTCAAGCTTCTTTAATCCATCTTAAGAAAAACTTCCTCACCTTTTTTGATGTTTTCAAGCTTCTTTAATCCATCTTAAGAAAAACTTTCTCACCTACGCGTTTCGAACAAAAGACTGTTCTTGATCACGGTAGTAACAAGTCCATTTTTACTTTCCAGTATTTATACCCTACTGCCCATTTAGCAATTAGGATGCATTGTGGGAGGGGTAGTTTTTTGGTTGTTGTACAACCAATGTCAGTTTCCTTTTCCAGTTTACAAGCCACATGTTTTAATAACAATGTACTGGTCGATCGTTTGTGGGCTTAGTGCCTCTTGATTTAGAAGAATGAATTCCTCTAAGGCAAGTTGAGTATCTAAACTCACTTGCGGGGTTATGTATGGTTATATACATAATCTGGGGTGATAGCTGAGTGCTATATCCCAAAGTCAGTGCCTTGTGCTTTGGTCCAGGAGCTTGACATTTACTTAAAACAACGAACAGTGCAAACAACAAACTTAAATTTCTCATTTTGTTCTGATCTGACCCCTTCTACATTTCAAAACATCTAAACTAAATGTACTATGAAAAGCTACTAAGACGCCAGGTTTCAGCTTAAAGTCACATTTCTCAAATATTTCAACTATTAATCCTCTCATTGCATAGTTTGAATAAACACTTGTCTTATGTGATAGATGTTATGATAACTGGATTACTTTCATTTTATAATTGTCTCTGGATTGCTTGTGTAAGTCTTTCATAAATGTACATATAATTCTTCGTCCCCATTCAATCCTAGGGGAATCTTTGTCTTGAATCTTATTGTTAATTTCGATTCCAAACGTCTTAGTTTTTGCAGGCGATTTCCTCCCCTTTCATTTTCTGGCACCATGGCTATCCCCGAGTATCTTACATTTAGCCAGGTTTTGTTTTTATGAGTCATGAGGTGTTTGGCCATGGCATACGTTTGGTCTTTGTTTTGAATTGCCCTGATGTGTTCTAACATTCTTTTTTTGAGGGTACATATTGTCGATCTAATGTATCTTTTTCCGCAATCACATTCAAGAAGATAGACAACATAATGGGACTCACATGTGATCTTGTTCCGGATTTCAAATGGTTGACCTTTCGGATCCGTTATGGATTTTAGATTCTTGCCAATCTTGCACGCTTTACACGATATACATTTGGTGAAGCCTTTTTGTCTTTTTTCCAGCCAGGTTTCTTCTCTTTTATTTATGAAGTGGCTATTGACTAGGGTGTCTCCAAGTGATGGTGCCTTTCTAAAGGAGATTAGTGGTGCATCTCCAATCATATTTCCAATGTCCGGATCTTTTTTCAATACGCTCCAATATTTCGTGACCATTTTTCTGATTTTCACACTTTCTTTTGAATATGTCAGGATTAGACGTGGCTTATCCTCTGTTATTATTGTGGTGGCATCTTTCTTTTTTTCAATTAATGTTTCAGTTCTTGTCTTTTTCCATGCTCTTGTTTCTCCCAGTTTGATTGTTTTCATACTGTATCCTCTTTGGGAGAATCGATGTGCAGTTTCTGCAAATTTTTGTTCCATTTCGATAGGTTCAGAGCAATTTCTTTTCATCCTTAGAAACTCTCCGTAAGGTACATTTTGTTTCAGAGATATTGGATGAAAACTGGTTCCATGGAGGATGCTGTTTGTGGAGGTTTTTTTCCGAAAAAGGGTCGTATGTATTTTATTCTCTTTTATATACACCTTTGTATCCAGGAAATCGATTTCTTTTTCTTGGATGTTGAACGTAAATTGTAGTCCCACGTTATTTGTTTTCAAGATCGTTATGTATTCTAGCAGCTCTTCCCTTGTTCCTTTCCACAAAAGGAAGAGATCGTCGATAAATCTCAGCCAGAGAAATATCTTGGCAGTGTATGGCTCGTTTTCCTCTCTCCCAGCTATGTGTTTCTCCCACCATCCCATGGTGAGATTAGCATAGCTTGGAGATAAGGAAACGCCCATGGCAGTTTCACGATTTTGGGAATAGATTCCATTGTTAAAGAGAAACACATTGTTAGTGAGACATATTCGTATCATGTCTAGCAGCATTGCTGAATGATTGAGTTCCCCTATTGGTCTCTGTCTGAGAAAATATGGGATTGCTTCTAGACCTAGTTGGTGGTTGATGGATGTATAGAGTGATACTACATCTATTGTGGCTAGTAGATATGTTGGTTGCCATTCTGTGTCCATTATGATGCGTAGGAAGTCTCCAGTATCCTTGATGAAGGAGTTTAGTGTTGGCACTATGGGAGCTAGGAAATAATCAACATATGAGGCGATGTTTTCACAGCTGGAAATTATTGGTCGGGCTGGGGGTTTGTACAATGTTTTGTGAACTTTCGGCAGAAAGTAAATTGTCGGTGTAATCGGATTCTCGACTGTTAGGAAGTTTGTTTCTTCTTGCGTCAACAAGCCGTTTTCCTGCCATCGTTTTATTTGTTGATGTATTGTTGTTGTCATTGTCGCTATTGGATTGTCTTTTGTATAGTTGTTAACATCATGCAATTGTCGGTATGCCCCTTCAATGTAGTCAGTCTTGTTTAATATCATGATGTTTCTGCCTTTCTCGGCTGGTTTTATTTAGATTTTCAAGTTTGCTTTTAGAGAATTTAGTGCTTGACGTTCTTCCCAGGATAGATTTTCCTTTTTTTTGGTGTTGTTGTTTTTCATTTTTTCTTGTTCTGCGTTGATCAGGTCTTGAAACGCATCTATTCTTTTGCCAGGATGTAACATTGGACAGAATTTTGATGGATTCTTAAAAGTTGTTTTTGGATGCGGGTTATGTGGAATTTCCATTTCCTTCAGTATTTGTGTTTCAGTTACTGATATGTCCGTTTCATCATTAGCCAGATCATGAGCTACCTTTAATGAAGGTATGTCTGAGATAGTATATCCTTCTTCCTCTCGACTGTTGTTAAAGCTGGACTCATTTCCGATTTTCTTGCTTGATTTTGCAAAGAACTTTTTCAAAACATCCGAGA
Source organism: Lissotriton vulgaris (assembly GCF_964263255.1). NCBI lineage: Eukaryota > Metazoa > Chordata > Amphibia > Caudata > Salamandridae > Lissotriton > Lissotriton vulgaris. Next base: position 90,334 of record NW_028246238.1, on the reverse strand, counting down.
AGAGTGCGGTGTCTTTTTGAAATTGCTCGAAATATATATATATATATATATATATATATATATATATATATATATATATATATATATATATATATATATATATATATATATATTACCTACTGGCGATAGCCAGTAGGTATATATAGTTAGGATTTTTTTCCTATGGGACTTTTGAAAATTCTATGTCTAATAACTTTGGCGTTTGTGGACGGAATCGGCTGAAATTTTCAGGAAAATGGCACATTTTGTTTCTGAGCAGCCCTTGAAAATTTGGGGGGGTTTCATCAAGGGGGGGCCGAGAAAAAAGGGGGGTCCCAAAACGCGTTTTTCCATGTTAATTTCCATAGGGCGTTTGGCCTCACTTTTAGCTCGAACGGCTGAATGGATTTGCACGAAACTTGGCAAAATTGTAGGGACTGTTAGCCCGATGTGCCTTTGCTGGGTTTCAATATATGTGCTCCAGTGGATTTTGTGAAATTAACGTTTAAAAAAATGTATATATCTGTGACAGCGTCCCAGATAGCGCTCCAGATCGCGTACTTTTCGCGTAACGGAGCTTTGCGAAGCGATGCTGATTGGCTGTCCGGTGTCTGTCAACATTCTAAACAGTCCGGTGCGGCCGCCATCTTGTCTCTTGGTAGGATCGAGAGACAAGAAGAGGTGAAAAACGAAGGGGGAATTTAATGAAAGGGGGCAAGGTAGACCCCCTCTTGACCCCCTAGGAATGATGTTGGGGTTATTAAAGGGTTCCGTGGGGAAAATAAAAAAAAATTGATTTTTCACAGTAGAAGCGGTTCTCGAACCGGGTCGCAAACTAACGGCTGAATGGATTTGCACGAAACTTGGCAAAATTATAGGGACTGTTAGTCCGATGTGCCTTTGCTGGGTCTCAATATATGTGCTCCAGTGGATTTTGAGAAATTAACGTTTTAAAAAACAGATATATCTGTGACAGCGTCCCAGATAGCGATCCAGATCGCGTACTTTTCGCGTAACGGAGCTTTGCGGCCGCCATCTTGTCTGTCGGTAGGATCGAGAGACAAGAGGAGGAGAAAAACGAAGGGGGAATTTAATGAAAGGGGGCTAGGTAGACCCCTCTTGACCCCCTAGGAATGATGTTGGGGTTATTAAAGGGTCCCGTGGGGCAAATAAAAAAAAATTGATTTTTCGTGGTAGAAGCGCTTCTCGGTTCGCAAACTGGTAGCGAAACGTGAATTCGCCATTTTGTGTTTCGATTTCATTAAATTACTAGGTATAAGGGGGTACGGGAGACGTATCCTGACCCCTTTTGTTTTCTGAGGGTGGCTGAGGAGGCTCATATATGTTGGTACATGTCTTCCAGTGGCTGTGCGTGAGCGTTTTTTTTTTTCGCTGCGTGACGTCTGTTAACGTTCGATTCGATGGAAATCAGGAAGTGTTGACCGCCATTTTGTCACTGCGAGTAAATATTTTATTTGTTATAAATAAATCATTATTGATAAACATTGTCTGCGTCATCTTGCCTTTTTTGCAATGCCACACTTTTGTCGAGCACAGCAGCCATTTTAGATGCCTTGACCAGACCCACTGTCTGCACCCTCGCAAGCATCTCCCCCACGCACTGGTCACCCCCGCTCTCTGTCTTATGCATGGGCCATAAACCTCCCCCCATCTGCGCTGCTCTTTCCTGAGAATCACACCCTGTGCCCGCCCAACACCACCCTTTCACCCTATTCACTACCGCACCCTCTGACACTCCTCTTCCTTTGTGTCCGATTGTCAAGGCCGGTCCCAGGCTATCACCTAGCCCTGCGGATGTAGTTTATGGCCCCAACTGTAAAGAATCACCCCTCTTCAAAGGAGTTACAGTAGATCAAGGCCCCCACCCGATGTGATCCGTCACACCACACGCGTTCCTACTATCTGATAACCATCCTGTATTGTGATTGGGGAGGGGATTCTCACTGTGAGGGTGTGTGGGACCGAGCCTGAAGCGGAAGATTCCAGGGATGCCTTTTTGTACATCAAAGTCTTCACAATTATGTGTCACATTAAAAATATATAGCACTCCAACAAAGTAGTAGGTTTATAACACTTTAATAACTTATAAATATATACATCGCAACAAAAACAGTAAACACCTTAACATTTTTTTATTAAAACAGAAGCAACAATGGTCAGTAGCGGTCTGTTGTGCGAATAGTTCCAAGGCAGCCCAACGTGCTGAGTTGTGGACGACACCCAGCTGAAGAACCATCCCTTCTTTAAACGCCATGGTGACCAAATATAGTTTATTCTCTATTTCGTTCCCTTGCCATAACAAAATAAAAGTCTTGGGTTATTTATGGAAGGGAAGACTTTTTGTTTCTTCCAATTTTTTTAAAAAAACAAAGGTTTAAGTAAAGGCAACCCTTAATGTGCATGTTTTCCACAGAAATTTGCCCTTGAAAACTAGGGGCAATAAATAAGGTCGAAATCTGTATTTTGTTTTTGGATACACATGTTATTTGTGTCTGTGTATTCATTTTTATGCATGACTTTATATGGAATGGTTAAAATAACTTATGATGCAACTTAACAGGAAAGATCACAAACATTTCAATGAGTGCTATGTCCCAGGTTTACATAAAGTAGTGTTTACCTAGAGTGGTGCTGTGTAGGACACTCTGAATGGAAATTAACCAGAACTATAACCATAACAACAACAACAACAACAACAACAATAATATAACTTTTATGCCCAAATTACGCAAAGATTTAGCTAATCTGCTAAAGGGGGGAGTCGCCATTTCTTTTGATAATTTATTCACCCATCCGTAGCCTCTCTAATCTCCATTACAATGTGTTTGTTGCTGTCGCTAGCTGATGAAAAAACTAAAGTGATAACTTCCTCATCCTTAATTTGTCTTTCTTTGTTCCTTAAGATGTCATCTGTGTCAACCTCTTCCGAGAATGCTGATGCGTTAGGGATTTCCTTGTGTTTCTCAATAGCATTGGTGTCTGCACACTTCTTTGTCAATTCTGTGAACATGACAGCTGCTTCATAGACAGACGATATCTTTGTTAAGTCATTAGTGTTAAGTGTGTCTGAAACTACAGTGCCCTTCTGTTTTACTTTCCTCAGACACTACAGAGTTTTGTGTGTTGTTCTTCTGAGCGACAATTATTCCAGAGGTTTCAGGTTCACTTGTTTTGTCCTGCAGTGACTTAACAGCTTCAGAGACTTCATGTTTATTTGCTATGTCCTACTATGCGTCAACTGCTTCAGAGACGTCAGCCTCATTTGTTATGTTTGACTATAGCCTGGACCTGCCCGGCCGCGCCCAAAATGGAGCCGGTATAAATGGGACTCGTAACTCCTTGTTGTGTACTGGTTGCCCAACCTTGATATCACGAGATACGTATGCAGTTTTGAAGCACATGGCGAGCAGGGACGAGAATTGATTGAACATTTTGACATCCCTATTGATATTAAGTTCTGATGTGTTATTGATTACTGTACTATTGAAAGATCGAATTAACGTCACTCATGGTACTTGCCCGCTTTAGCTGCACTGTACCTCGTCAGTAGCGGTCTGTTGTGCGAATAGTCCCAAGGCAGCAGAACGCGCTGTGATCTGGACGGCACCCAGGTGATGTCCAGTAAGTTGCCGCACTGGTTTTGGTATCCTACAATGCTGCTCCGAAAAATGGTGTGGGGCGCCCCGGGGGGGGGGGGGGGGAGTCGGCGTGAACGGGCCTCCCCAGGTGGAGGCTCGTCTGCTGTAGTGGGGCGCCCCTTTACCGTTTCAGTTGCCATTCCGCCCGCTTTTGCTACACTGTGCCTTTTCCGCCATTCAGCTGTTTACCGCCCGCTCTTGCGGCTACAGCGTCTCGCTCACCATGTAGTTGAGTTGCTCCCACTCTTGCGGTGCAGCGATAGGCGGCTGCCACAGGACTCTTAAAATGGCGGCCGGCTCTTCGGATTTGGGCCTGGTCCACTAAAATGGCCCTGGGACACCTTGGAACTCGGACGCTTGTCTGCTAGGGCTTGGGCTCCATTCTCGAAAGCGTCCCTTCAGCCTTGAAGATTCTACAAAAGTCTTGGGGGCCCCCGACTCCCGCAGGCTTGCGGTGGGGAGCGGCTGCCATGATTGCTTGCGGAATGGCCATGACGGAGCTACGAGATGGTGGTGCTCTCATGCTGACGCCAGCTTTAGTCTGAAACTTCCAGAAACACTGTAGACTATCAATTCGATGAGTTCCGGTGGTGCCCCAACGTGACCCGGTAGGGAAGAACTTGCCCTCCCCTTTTTTGAGTGATGGTTCTTGTTGCCTGTCCCCTCTGTTGTCATCTAACGGAACCTTTTTTGATTGCCGAGTGAGAAAAAAAAAGGTGGGTCTTTCATCGTTTGGGAAAAAAAAATGTTTTAATCCAATGAAAAGTGTTATTTTTAGGTCATATGATCAAGCCTTCCATCATTAGGAAACCAAAAGTAAAATGAACCAATGAAAAGTTTTATTAACAAGTCATATGACCTGTTATGCTTACGTTACGCGCTGCGCGCCGCGCTCTGGATCGTTTCCAGGAAGCTGCGCCTTGCGCACCAGAGCACTTCCGGGTGCGCTAACGCGGCGCGTCATATGACGCATTACGCGACAACGCAGGTCCAGAATATAGTCAAAATGTCTCCACCAACCAGCGGTCGGAATACAACCCCTTTCAGCAGTCCAAAAAGTTCTGTTAAATGACAACAGAAGGGACAGGCAACAAGAACAATTAGTCAGAGAGGGGAGGGCAAGTTCTTCTCTACCGGGTCACGTTGGGGCTCCACCGGAACTGATTGAATTGGTAGTCTACAGTGTTTCTGGATGTTTCAGATTGAAGCTGGCGTCAGCATGAGAGCACCCAATTCTAAAACAGTAAATGCTTCGATAACAATCAATCAAATGTAGAGGGAAGCAGGCACGACGGGTTACAATGGGGGCAAAGGCTTACGTTCCCTACCCTTCACTATCTGCAAAGAGAGAATACTCCTAAAAGAAAAGAGAAGGGGGGGGGCAGCGTTCAAAGCACATCAGCGTGCATAAATACGAAAATGTTTTTACCTACCACGTACTTGACATTTTACAGCTTTTGATATTTGCTATTAAAAAACCATTGAAATTCACTGAAAAAACCATAGGTTATAGATCATATATAGTTAGGAATTAGCATTTACAAAACCTTAATTTACTCGCACAAAACCATAGAAATTCGCATATATAGTTACTTGCAATAACTATATATCGCGCACCCGCAATCCACTGCTGATGATGTCACATATTACATCATTCATGACATGGTCAGTGACATCACTGATGACATCACTGATGACATCACTGATGACATCTCATTTGACATTACTGATCACATCACTGATAATATCATTCATGTGATAATACGATGAACCTCTTCAGACTCTAATATAACCTTAGATACAATCAGTGTAAACAGACACTCACAGATTGTCACTCATCCATGGAGTTACTCACATATCTAGTCAGTCATGAAAAGAATCAATCACTCCTCCATTTCCTCAACTATACAGTTATACACACCTTACTAATTCAAACATATTCTAACACATATTTACTCTCTTATACAATCTCTGATACAAGTTCACAATGATTCATAAAGCCACTCTCACATTCACTGGCTCTTATGCTCAGTTATTTATATATGTCAACTCTCACATGTACTGTGTTTTACATATGTACTTACTTTGACATGTAGCACTGAGATATCCATTCACTCACCAATACACTCATGCACACAGTCAACTGCCCATACAGCTGTTTCCACATGCACGTTTGAACCCATACATCTAGTGAATCAACTGCTCACACATCTATGCACAGAGTCATACACCTCCCAGCCACCCACACACATACTCAGTCTCCCATACAAATACTTGGGCAACCAATCAATAACCCATATAGTTACTCATATAGCTACTGATTAACACATGCAGCAGTTTACAGAACAACAGACATAATGATGCACAAATTATGACAGTTTAGTCACTAACCCATGCACTCAGTGAAACACATTTAATCACTCTCTCATACAGTCAGTCATGCACCTACTAAACCCTTCATCCAGACACTTATACATCCACTCATTCTTCAATATGTAAGACATATTTTAACTTTACACAAACATACAAACACTGGTTGATGTCATCAGTGATGTCATCAGTGATGTCACTGACCATGTCATGAATGATGTAATATGTGACATCATCAGCAGTGGATTGCGGGTGCGCGATATATAGTTATTGCAACTAACTATATATGCGAATTTCTATGGTTTTGTGCGAGTAAATTAAGGTTTTGTAAATGCTAATTCCTAACTATATATGGTCTATAACCTATGGTTTTTTCAGTGAATATATATAGATATATATATATATATATATATATATATTACCTACTGGCGGTCGCCAGTAGAATTTGAATTTGAATTTGTATTTAAAATTTCTTATAGAGCGCTCGTATACCTGCGGTTTCTTGGCGCTGTTACTGACAGGATCCTAGTTAAAAAGCTGGGGGAACCGGAGAGTTATTATTCGAAAGATTTCGTGAATAGGTAGGTCTTAAGTTGTTTACGGAAATGTGGGTAAAGAGAGATGGTGCGGAGTTCAAGGGGAAGGGAGTTCCAGAGGGTAGGGGCGAGGGTGGCAAATTTAGAGCCTCCCCACTTCTTTCTCCGGTAGCGTGGGATGGTGAGGAGGGACAGGGAGGACGAGCGAAGTTCCCTGGTGGGGACATAGGAGACAATCTCGGAGGAGATGAATTCAGGTGCGAGTCCGTGTCGGGCCCGGAAGGTGATGGAAGCAAGCTTGAATTCAATTCTGGCTCGCACAGGGAGCCAGTGAAGTGATTTCAGGAGCGGGGTAGAGTGGTGAAATTTGGGGAGTTTAAAAACCAGTCGGGCCGCCTGGTTTTGGATCTGTTGCAGGCGACGCAGACTGTAGGCGGGGATGCCGGCATACAGGGCGTTGCCGTAGTCCAGGTGGGATACCACCATGGCCAAGATGATGAGCTTTAGAGCAGAGAAAGTGAAGAAACGGGACACCCTACGTATAGTGCGTAGTGAAAGAAAGGAAGAAGATACCACAGAGCTAACCTGGGAGTGAAGGGTGAGTTGAGAATTACGTTTTATGCCAAGTGTTTTAACTGAGGAAGCAGGGGTAGGAGGAGGGCCAAGAGAAGGGGGCCAGAAAAGAGGGGACCAGGGGCTGGATGAACCACCCGTCAACACCAACTCGGTTTTGTCGGGGTTGAGTTTAAGGTGGTTGTGGTTCATCCAGTCCCTGATGTGAAGCATAACAGATTGAAAGTTAAGAATAGAGGAAGGAGAAGACAGATTGAAGACAAGCTGGAGGTCGTCCGCATAATTAAATACGCCGACCTCCATCTGTTGAAGAGAGAAGATTAGGGGAGCAATGTACAGGTTAAACAAGAGAGGAGAGAGGGAGGAACCTTGGGGAACCCCGCACTGAACTTTCCGGACGTCCGCCGTGAAGTCACCCAGTCGAACAGCCTGGGTGCGGTCGCTCAGGAAGGAGGACAACCAGACCAGGGCGGTCCCCCCGATCCCCGCCGCTCCGATACGGGAGAGGAGGATGGTATGATCCACCGTATCGAAGGCGGCTGAGAGATCGAGGAGCACAAGGGCCTGGTGCTGATTGGTGTCCATGCCCTCCCTGAGGGTGTCCAGGACCGACAGGACAACGGACTCCGTAGAGTGTGCGGGGCGGAAACCGGCTTGACGGGGGGCAAGGGCACCATGATTCTCCACAAAGGAGCTCAGAGCGCAGGTGACGTGGCGCTCGAGCACCTTGGCCAGGAATGGTAGGAGGGAGATAGGCCGGAAATTGGCGGGGAAAGAGGGATCTGCCCCGGGTTTTTTTAAAATGGGCACAATTACGGCGGATTTCAAGGGTTTAGGGACGATGCCTTGAGCGAGAGAGCTGTTAAGAAGATGAAGGGGAGGGTCAGGACAGGAAACAAAAATATGGCGGAGAATGTGAGCGGGACAAGGGTCAAGAGGAGAGCCGGATTTGACCAGGGGAACCAAGGTGATCAGGCTCTCCCTAGTGATAGGGGGAAATGAGGAAAGCTCGCCCTTAGGGGGGGGGCATTGAGGGTCGACAAAAGAGGAGGAGGGTGGTGGGATATTAGCCTTGATGGTGATGATTTTGTGAATGAAATAGTTGTTGAGGGAAGAACAGAGTGCTTCGGAGGGGGCCGGCTTAAGAGTAGTTCTGTCCGAGAACGCTAGGTTGTGGACGATGGTGAATATCTCCTTGGACTGGTTTTCTGCTGCTAAGATTTTGGAGGAGAAGTAAGATGTTTTTGCCTCCAAGATGTCTTTTTTATACTGGCTCAGGATGTTAGTGTAGACCAGTTTCAGGGTGGGGCAGTAATTCCTTCTCCATGCCCGCTCCGCGCGGCGAACTGTTAATTTGGTGGTCTTAAGCTCTTCGGTGAACCACCGATTGGCGTCCTTGTCGCGTTTGGAGGTAATGCGCTTGAGCGGGGCAAAAGCGTCGCGTCCGTTGGAGAGCCACTGATCTATGGCGTCGACCTGGGAAAGAGTGGGAAGACCCTGTAAGGGGGGGAGGGACAAGGTAAGGAGGGAAGAGAGATTCTCCAGGTTAACACGACCCCATGATCGGACCCAGGTGTTTTTAGGCCGGGGGGGCTTAGCTGGAGGGTGGATAGGAAGAAGGAATGAGATTAGGTGGTGGTCCGACCAGGAGCAAGGGGTAATAGAGAGTGAATCCACAGGGCAGTTCAGGGACCAGATCTGATCGAGTATATGACCTTTGATGTGAGTGGGGGAGGAGACGTGGGGAGTGAAGTTGAGGGAGTGAAGCGTTTCGGAGAATTCCTTGGAGGATGGGCACTCCGCGGAATCGGAGGGCCAGAAATTAAAATCGCCAAGGAGCAGAATGGAAGAGTTGTTGATTGTGATGGTGGCCAAGACCTCCAAGAAATCGGGAAGAAACTGTGAGGGGGACTGAGGGGGACGGTAGGTGAGAAAGCAGGTCAGGGGGGGAGAGGTGGAAACTGTGCGGATCACCAGGAATTCAGTTGATAAAAGGCTGTGAAGGCTTTGGGGGTTGATGGGGGGGCGGTGCTACGAGACCCGGAAGGGGTGTCGACTGTAGGGGAAGGACAGAGAGAGGAAGAAGCAGAAGAAAGACCAAGGGAGGAGATGCGAGAGCAGATAGAGTCCGAGATGGGCCAGGGGCCCTGGCAGCAGCGAAGTTGGTCGGGGGAATAGATGATACGCGGGGCAGAGTGACGAGCCCCTAGCCCCGGCCGGTCGCGGACGAGCGCAGACGAGCTTGCCTTAGGTGCGCCTTCGGCGCGCAATCGTCGCGCCCGCTGCGCTCGTCCGCTGCACTTCCTGCCAAGACACATGATTTATGGAGAAGAATCAGGGAATCGGAGGGGGCGTGGCCAACCGAGGGGGCGTGTCTGGAGGCGCACCTCGCCCTCGTGAATGGCGGCAAGAAGGAGGGGGTCGTTGCAGCGTGGAGCGCTGTTTAGATGATGTCAGCAGAGGTAGGTAGAGAGCAAAGTTGTAAAAACACAGTATAACATTCAAGTTTTAAAAAAGATTGCAGCATCTAGCTCCCGGCTTTCCGCCTCAGGAGTCCGTTGTCAGTGCAGCGCCCAGCGTTTGGCGCGCACTATTTATAACGTGGCGGGGGGGCGTGGCCAACCGAGGGGGCGTGTCTGGAGGCGCGCCTCGCCCTCGTGAATGGCGGCAAGAAGGAGGGGGTCGTTGCAGCGTGGAGCGCTGTTTAGATGATGTCAGCAGAGGTAGGTAGAGAGCAAAGTTGTAAAAACACAGTATAACATTCAAGTTTTAAAAAAGATTGCAGCATCTAGCTCCCGGCTTTCCGCCTCAGGAGTCCGTTGTCAGTGCAGCGCCCAGCGTTTGGCGCGCACTATTTATAACGTGGCGGGGGGGCGTGGCCAACCGAGGGGGCGTGTCTGGAGGCGCGCCTCGCCCTCGTGAATGGCGGCAAGAAGGAGGGGGTCGTTGCAGCGTGGAGCGCTGTTTAGATGATGTCAGCAGAGGTAGGTAGAGAGCAAAGTTGTAAAAACACAGTATAACATTCAAGTTTTAAAAAAGATTGCAGCATCTAGCTCCCGGCTTTCCGCCTCAGGAGTCCGTTGTCAGTGGGTATATATAGTTAGGATTTTTTGTCTATGGGACTTTTGAAAATTCTATGTCTAATAACTTTGGCGTTTGTGGACGGAATCGGCTGAAACTTTCAGGAAAATGGCACATTTTGTTTCTGAGCAGCCCCTGAAAATTTGGGAAGGTTTTGTCAAGGGGGGGCCGAGAAAAAAGGGGGGTCCCAAAACGCGTTTTTCCCATGTTAATTTCCATAGGGCCTTTGGCCTCACTTTTAGCTCGAACGGCTGAATGGATTTGCACGAAACTTGGCAAAATTGTAGGGACTGTTAGCCCGATGTGCCTTTGCTAGGTCTCAATATATGTGCTCCAGTGGATTTTGAGAAATTAACGTTCAAAACAAGATATATATCTGGAACAGCGCTCCGGGCTGCGCTCCGGTCCGCTTACTTTTCGCGAAACGGAACTTTGCGATGGGAAGCTGATTGGCTCCCCGGTGTCTGTCAACATTCTAAACAGTCCGGAGCGGCCGCCATCTTATCTCTCGGTAGGATCGAGAGAGAAGAAGAGGTGAAAAACGAAGGGGGAATTTAATGAAAGGGGGCAAGGTATACCCCTCTTGACCCCCTAGGAATGTTGTTGGGGTTATTAAAGGGTCCCGTGGGGAAAATAAAAAAAAAATTATTTTTCACGGTAGAAGCGCTTCCCGTGCCGCGAACTGGGCCGCAAACTGGTAGCGAAACGGGAATTCGCCATTTTGTGCTTCGTTTTAATTAAATTACTAGATATAAGGGGGTGCGGGAGACGTATCCTAATCCCTTATGTTTTCTGAGGGTGGCTGAGGAGGCTCATATATGTTGATACATGTCTTCCAGCGGCTGTGCGTGAGCTTTTTTTTTTTTTGCTGCGTGACGTCTGTTAACGTTCGATTAGATGGAAATCAGAAAGTGTTGACCGCCAATTTGTCAGTGCGATAAAATATTTTGTTATAAATGAATCCTTATTGATAAACATTGTCTGCGCCATCTTGCCTTTTTTCCAATGCCACAATTTTGTCATGCACGGCAGCCATTTTAGATGCCAGGCCGGTCCCAGGCTATCACCTAGCCCTGCGGATGTAGTTTATGGCCCCAGCTGTAGAGAATCCAGACATGCCAACCCTCCCGATTCAGGCGTGAGACTACTGATTTCAGTGCTAGTCTCCCGCCTCCCGATTTCTGCAAGCAAAAACCCGGGGGCATATTACCAACAACTAGCGATAATTTTTGTCTCTAACTTGTTTAGAGACAAAAATTATCGCCGCACATCGGCGATTTTTATCGCAGATAAACCTTGCTATTAGCAAGGTTTATCGCAAATGCGATAAAAAACGGCCGCAATGCATGAATATCGCTGAAAAGTCAGCGATATTCATGCATTATCGAGCAAATGCTCTTAGCCATGTTATCCACCTCCCATTGGATAACATGGCTAAGAACTGCTCAGGGCAGGCGTTAGCTTTTGGAGATATTCGCGCTTAGCGCGAATATCTCCAAAAGTTGGTAATAGGAGATAGCGATGTTAGGGACTGTTTCGAGTCGCTAACATCTTGGCACGCCCACTTTGCATGTCATTAGTGATAAATATCACTGACATGCAAAGCGGGGCCCAAGATGGTCGCTATCTCCTTTTAGCTGTCACTAACTGGTGTTAGCGACAGCTTGGTAATAGGGAGATAATTTTATCTCCGCTTTCTTGGCTTTTAAAGCCAAAAAAGCGGAGATAAACCCCCTTGATAATATGCCCCACGATTCCTCAGGGGTTTCAGCTGACAAGGCTTGGTATTGTGTTATGTGGTAATTCTTCCAGGAAACGTCAGAGGGTCGATGCAGGGGTTCTAGAAGGGGTGATAAACTATTTAAGCCTCATGAACAAGCGCATGGTCTTTTAAAGATCTGTGAAGTACTCGGGCGGCGGTGTGTGTGTGTCCTCTTTCAGGAGCGGGCGGGGGGGGGGCACTGCCAGCAACTTGCCAGGCCAGGCAGTGTTCAACACTTGCATCACCCTTTCTCTGCCTGCTATTGCGCTCCATGCTTCGGAAAGGTAAGAAAAAGAACGTGCATTTGAGTTTGAAATGTCCGATCCTGTAGCAGTACACTTGCAAAGCCCACACATGACAATAACCCGATTCAAGGCCCCATTCACCCGATTTTTTAAAAATATATAGCACTCCAACAAAGTAGGATTATAAAACTTTATTAACTTTTAAATATAACGAACGGAACAAAAACTGTAAAAACATTTAAACATTTTTGACAAAAAAAAGCAACAATGGTCAGAAGCTGTCTTTTGTGCGAATAGTCCCAAGGCAGCACAACGTGCTGAGTTCTGGACGGCACCCAGGTGATGTCACCTGGGTGCCGCACTGGTTTTTGGGATCCTACAATGCAGCTCAGAAAAACAGCGTGGGGCATCCCGGGTGGTGCGGGGGGAGGCCTCGTCAGTAGCGGTCTGTTGTGCGAATAGTCCCAAGGCAGCAGAACGCGCTGAGATGTGGATGGCACCCAGGTGATGTCCAGTAAACTGCCGCACTGGTTTTGGTATCCTACAATGCTGCTCCGAAAATTGGCGTGGGGCGGCCCGGGGGGGGCGTGGGGGAGGCGGCGTGAACGGGCCTCCCCAGGTGGCGGCCATCCAGCTGAGTTGCGCCCGCTCTTGCGGCTACAGCGTCTCGCTCACCATGTAGTTGAGTTGCTCCCACTCTTGCAGTGCAGCGATAGGCGGCTGCCACAGGACTCTTAAAATGGCGGCCGGCTCTTCGGTTTTGGGCCTGTTCCACTAAAATGGCCCTGGGACACCTTGGAACTCGGACGCTTGCCTGCTAGGGCTTGGGCTCCATTCTCGAAAGCGTCCCCTCAGCCGTGAAGATTCTACAAAAGTCTTGGGGGCCCTCGACTCCTGCAGGCTTCCGGTGGGGAGCGGCTGCCATGATTGCTCGCGGAATGACCACGACGGAGCCACGAGATGGTGGTGCTCTCATGCTGACGCCAGCTTCAGTCTGAAACATCCAGAAACAAGGTGGGGCTTTCATCGTTTGGGATAAAAAATGTTCTAAACCAATGAAAAGTGTTATTTTTAGGTCATATGACCAAGCCTTCCATCTTTAGGAAACCAAAAGTAAAATGAACCAATGAAAAGTTTTATAAACAAGTCACATGACCTGTTATGCGGCATAGGGCTACAAAAAGCGTAGAAAATCCGTTGGCACGTGAGGCGGCGTCAGTAGCGGACCGATGTGCGAATAGGCCGAAGGCAGCACAACGCGCCGAGATCCGGATGGCACCGAGTTAGTGTCCAGCAAGTTGCTGCACTGGTGTGGCTATCCTACAATGCCGCGCCGAAAATCGGCGTGGGGCGCCCCATTGGCCTGTGAGGTCGCGTCAGTCAGTGGGGGCTGTGCGTCTCCCCCAAGATGGAGGCTCCTCGGCTGCAGTGGGGCGCCCCTTATCTTTTCACTCGCTGTCCAACTGAGTTGCGTCCGCACTTGCGGCTTCAGTAGGCCGAAGGCAGCACAACGCGCCGAGATCCGGATGGCACCGAGGTGGTGTCCAGCAAATTGCCGCACTGGTGTGGTCATCCTACAATGCTGCGCCGAAAGACGGCGTGTCCAGCTGAGTTGCGGTCACTCTTGCGGTACAGTGACTCGAACGCGCAGAGATCCGGATGGCACCGAGGTGGTGTCCAGCAAATTTCCGCACTGGTGTGGCCATCCTACAATGCTGCGCCGAAAGACGGCGTGTCCAGCTGAGTTGCGGTCACTCTTGCGGTACAGTGACTCGAACGCGCAGAGATCCGGATGGCACCGAGGTGGTGTCCAGCAAGTTGCCGCACTGGTGTGGCCATCCTACAATGCTGCGCCGAAAGTCGGCGTGGGGTGCCCCGTTGGCTTATGAGGTGATGTCAGTAGTGGACCGATGTGTGAATAGGTCGGAACCAGCACAAGGCGCCAAGATCCGAATGGCAAGTCCTGGATGTTGAGTGCCATAGTTGAGAGTTCTGAGCAGTGCTTGTAAGACTGTCTGAAGCTTATTTGCACCTGCTGCAGCTTCACTATTGCCCTGGTGTGGCCAAAGGTCGCACATGACATAGGCGGCCGGCTCCCGAGGTCCGGCGGAACTTTTTTCCTTTTCCTTTTTGCTTCTTGTCCCACAATCCGTTTCATCTGAAGACACGACCAGGTCCCTGAATGTGTGCAGGGGGACGTTATTGATTGAATCAAAATGGCGGCTTGACACAAAGCTGACTCAAGCGTTGCTGTTGATGCTATACAGAGAAAAATTGGTTTTCAGTTTGTACATTCTTCAGGATTTTTTTTTCCATCCAAGGCTGATTGAGAGTTTGTAGAAAAATGGCTTCAGATTTTCCACATACTACTCTTCAACATTCTTCCTAAATGTAACAATGTGAGACTCACTAGGAGAACGTCTGTTTATCTTTCCTTTCAAAATGCTGCCAACAATATTTTCTGAATGGAAGACACCATCTTGTAGCATAAAGGGCCGAAAGGGGTTCTGGTCTGGCCGATGGTTGGTGGAGACATTTTGACTATATCTTGGACCTGCCCGGCCTCGCCCAAAATGGCGCCGGTATAAATGGGACTCGTAACTCCTTGTTGTGTACTGGTTGAACAACCTTGATATCACGAGATATGAATGCAGTTTTGATGCTCATGGCGGGCGGGGACGAGAATTGATTGAATATTTCGACATCCCTATTGATATTAAGTTCTGATGTGTTATTGATTACTGTACTATTGAAAGTTCGAATTAACGTCACCCATGGTACTTGCACGCAAATGTATATCTAGATAACTTTTTTGTAAGTGGCCCTGTCGTATTTTAATTACAAAATGTACGTCCACCGATTCCGCAACTGTTAGACACCTTAGTTCTTGCAACCTAATGGCTCGCTCGTTACGTTCCTCTATAATGTAAATGTCTCCTCATCATATACGATTTCAGTTTGCTCCGTGGCCGGCCCACGTGGTTATAGGCCCGTATTTGTATACTGACATTTTCACAATAAAGGTTTTTAAAACAAAACATGGTAGTAGTATTTACATTGGTAAAGTTTTTACTTTTAGTCACTGTTTTCGAATCAGTAAAAGGCAAGTGAAATAAAGCAGCCCAATTACATGACGGATAAAAGGTATAATATGTAGGAACGCAGTAAAGATAAATGGTCAAGGGCAGTTGTGTTTTCCACTCCTGCAACATAAAGTGATCGATAAGAATCTGATAATCAGGCGTATCGGCGACTAAGACAGCAGGCCGAGTCTCTTTTACTCAACGGCTCCGTCATGGAACGAAGAAACGCCCTTTTTCTCGAAAAAGGAATATATTTTACTTGCAGGACAGTTGTAAATTTTCCGGGAAAGTACATTAGCCTGGAATATTATAACATATATGTTTTAAAAAAAAAGTTTGAAATCAATAAAAAGCGTATTTTTTAGGTCATATGACCAAGCTTTTCATTATTAAAATAACAAAAGTAAAATGAAGCAATAAAAAGTTTTATTAACAAGTCACATGACCTGTTATGCTTACGTTACGCGCTGCGCGCCGCGCCCCGGATCACTTCCGGGTGCGCTAACGCGGCGTGTCATATAACGCATTACGCGACAACGTAGGTCAAGAATATAGTCAAAATGTCTCCACCAACCAGCGTTCGGAACACAACCCTTTCAGCAGTCCAAAAAGTTCTGTAAAATGACAACAGAGGGGACAGGCAACAAGAACCATCAGTCAAAGAGGGGAGGGCAAGTTCTTCTCTACCGGGTCATGTTGGGGCGCTACCGGAACTGATCGAATTGGTAGTCTACAGTGTTTCTGGATGTTTCAGACTAAAGATGGCGTCAGCATGAGAGCACTACCATCTCGTAGGTCCGTCGTGGCCATTCCACGAGTAAACATGGCAGCCGCTCCCCACCAGAAGCCTGCGGGAGTCGGGGGCCCCCAAGACTTTTGTAGAATCTTCACGGCTGAGGGGACGCTTTCGAGAATGGGACCCAAGCCCTATCAGGGAAGCGTCCGAGTTCCAAGGTGTCCCAGGGCCATTTTAGTGGACCACGCCCAAATCTGAAGAGCCGGCCGCCATTTTGAGAGTCCTGTGGCAGTCGCTTAACGTTGCATCGCAAGAGCGGGAGCAACTCAACTACATGGTGAGCGAGACGCTGTAGTCGCAAGAGCGGGCGGTAAACAGCTGAATGGCGGAAGAGGCACAGTGTAGCAAAAGCGGCCGGAATGGCAACTAAAACGGTAAAGGGGCGCCCCACTACAGCGTGTCTTCAGGTCAAACGGATTGTGGGACAAGGTCCAGAATAGAAGAGTCATCAAAAGGCAAAAAGTTCCGCCGGACCCCGGGAGCCGGCCGCCTATGTCGGGGGC
The DNA here is from genome assembly GCF_964263255.1 of Lissotriton vulgaris. NCBI lineage: Eukaryota > Metazoa > Chordata > Amphibia > Caudata > Salamandridae > Lissotriton > Lissotriton vulgaris. The sequence goes on along the minus strand of NW_028246238.1, from coordinate 73,747 downwards.
GATCTCAGGCTAAACCGGTGCTATAAGACTTGGGGAGGGGGTCGGCGCCAAGCGTCTTCTCCGAGTCCGTGCCATCACACCGCCCCTCGGGGGCCTCCGTCAAGCGGTTTAGGGAGGTACCATATCACATTGTTTTCAAATGCAGTCAGGTCCACAAATGACACTCACTTACTTTGAGAATAGTGATGCTGCAGTAGGTGGAAATAAGCTTCAGACAGTGTTACAAGCGCTGCTCAGAACTCTGAACTATGGCACCCAACATCCAGAACTTATGCCATTTGAGAATGGCAGTGACATTGAAGCAACTCAGGGACCAAAACCATTAACGTACTTTCACGTATGAAAATCTTACTTGGGGAGGGGGCAGGAGCGAAGCGCCCCCTCCCAGTCCGCGCCACCACACCGTATGTTGAAAATCTGAAGCCATCGTTCTACAAACTCAACCAACCTTGGATGGAAAAATCTAGAAAAATGTACAAACTGAAAACCAGTTTTGGTCTGCATAGCATCAGTAGCAACGCTTGCTATCAGAGTGCATGAGTTTCATGCTCGATCGATTGAGCTAGCCGGATCGAGCAATAAAAAGTATAAAATAGTTATGTAAATAGTTATTTAATAAAATGTTTTACCCTGTTTCTTTGCTGGTGTGTTGTATATATTTTTAATATTTGCATAGGGTTTGTCGTTATTTTGGGCGGGGTGGGTGACGGAGCCGAACTGTCTTGCAGCCCTCATGGTGTGGAGCTCAGTTCATCTCACTATTTTCGTATTTCTCATGAAGGGTTGTTCCTAATATTTCTATTTTAGCGAGGTCAAAAAGAGATCCAATTAGTGGCCTACTGATTTTGCTCGATTAATTTTATTTTTTTACACGATTTTTCACGATTTTTCACTATCTGCAAAGACTAAACAGAGTATTGCGACTTTGTGCTTGTTTGTAAATAGAGAATGAACCAAAGAGAATCAATTGTAAAACAGTAAATGCTTGGATAACAATCAATCAAATGGAGAGACAAGCAGGCATGACGGATTACAACAGGGGTAAAGGCCTGCGTTAACTACTCTTCACTATCTGCAAAGAGAGAGTACTACTAAGAGAAAAGAGGGGAGGGGGGCAGCGTTCAAAGCACATCAGCGTGCATAAACACGAAAAAGTTTTTACCTATCACGTACTTGACATTTTACAGCTTTTGATATTTGCTATTAAAAAACCAATGAAATTCACTGAAAAAACCATAGGTTATAGGCCATATATAGTTAGGAATTTGCATTTACAAAACCTTGAAAATTCACTGAAAAAACCATTGGTTATAGACCATATATAGTTAGGGATTAGCCTTTTTAAAACCTTATTTTACTCACACAAAACCATTGAAATTTCATATATAGTTAGTTCCACTAACTATATATCGCGCACCCGCAATCCACTGCTGATGATGTCACATATTACATCATTCATGACATGGTTAGTGACATCACTGATGACATCACTGATGACATCTCAAATGACATCACTGATGACATCTCAAATGACATCACTGATGACATCTCAAATGACATCACTAATAAAATCACTGATAACATCTCATTTGACATGACTGATCACATCACTGATGATATCATTCATGTGATAATACCATGAACCTCTTCAGACTCTAATATAACCTTAGATACAATCAGTGTAAACAGACAGTCACAGACTGTCACTCATCCATGGAGTTACTCACACACCTAGTCAGTTATGCAAAAAATCAATCACACCTCCATTTTCTCAACTATACAGTTATACACACCTTACTTATTCAAACATATACTAACACATATTTACTTTACTCTCTTATACAATCCCTGATACATGTTCACAATGATCCATACAGCCACTCACACATTCACTGGCTCTTATGCACAGTTATTTATATATGTCAACTCTCACATGTACTGTGTTTTACATATGTACTTACTTTGACATGTAGCACTGAGATATCCATTCACTCACTAATACACTCATGCACAGTCAACCGCCCAGACAGCTGTTTCCACATGCACTTTTGAACCCATACATATAGTGAATCAACTACTCACACATCTATGTACAGAGTCACACACCTCCCAGCCACCCATACACACACACTCAGTTTCCCATACAAATACTTGGACAACCAATGAATAACCCATACAGTTACTCATATAGCTACTGATCAACATATGCAGCAGTTTGTAGAACAACAGATATAATGATGCACAAATTAAAACAGTTTAGTCACTAACCCAAGCACTCAGTGAGACACATTTAATCACTCACTCATACAGTCAGTCATGCACCTACTAGATCCTTCATCCAGACACTTATACATCCACTCATTCTTCAATATGTAAGACATATTTTAACTTTACAGAAACATACAGTCACTGGATGTTGTCATCAGTGATGTCATCAGTGATGTCATTTGAGATGTCATCAGTGATGTCATCAGTGATGTCACTAACCATGTCATGAATGATGTAATATGTGACATCATCAGCAGTGGATTGCGGGTGCGCGATATATAGTTAGTGGAACTAACTATATATGAAATTTCAATGGTTTTGTGTGAGTAAAATAAGGTTTTGAAAAGGCTAATCCCTAACTATATATGGTCTATAACCAATGGTTTTTTCAGTGAATATATATATATATATATATATATATATATATATATATATATATATATATATATATATTACCTACTGGCAGTCGCCAGTAGGTCGTTTTAGATAGGATTTTTTTCAATGTTAAATCTCAAAATTCTATTTGGAATAACTTTGGCGCCGGTTGACGAATCTGCCTGAAAGTTTCCTCAAAATGGCCTCGCGGAGTTCCGGTCCTTCCCTGAAAGTTTGGGGGGGATTCGTCAAGCGGGGGCTGAGATAAAAGGGGGGTCCCAAAATGCGTTTTTCCCATGTTAATTTCCATAGGGCGGTCGATTTCACTTTTAGCCCAAACGGCTGAATGGATTTCCACCAAACTTGGCAAAATTGTAGGGACTGGTAGCCCGATGTGCCTTTGCTATGTCTCAAGATATGTTCTCCAGTGGATTTTGAGTAATTTAGGTAAAAAAAATATATATATCTATAGGCGCGCCCCGGTGCACGCACCGGGGAGCGCACCGGGCACGCCACGCGACTTGCACACGGAAAGCTGATTGGTTCTCAGTTGTCTGTAAACATTTGAAACAGTCAGGAGCGGCCGCCATCTTGTTTGTCGGTAAAATCGAGTCACAAGAGGTGGCAAAAACAAAGGGGGGAATTGACCATAAGGGGGCAGGGTAGACCCCCCCTGACCACCTAGGTTTTATATGGGGGCCATTAATTTTTTTTGATTTTCGCGGGGGGAGCGCCCGGTATGCGCACCGGGGAGCACACCGGGGAGCGTACAATGGGGAAAAAAGAATCACTTTTAAAAATTGTATGTTTAATAATTGTTCTTTTTGTTGTTTTTTTTTTATTTAAGTACCAACATGTAGGTACCAATGCAGAGTCTATGATTCAATATACACCGTTTCCTTTGTAGATATCTTGCATGTTGTTACAGAAGTTAATGTGGTATATAACAACATGGAGGCAGGAGATGATAAAGAGATGTTAAATACACATTGGAGATAATATAGTGGGAGAAAGGAAGTAACTATGAGCAAACTTTCTATGTAAAGCAAAAAAGTTGCACAGTATACTATAAGTCTCACTTTAGATTTCAAACATTTTTGATCTACTTGATGAATTACATATAAAAATGAATAATGGCTCAAACAATTTTTGATTATTAACTATAAATATATTCTTCTGATTTTTTTTCATCATTTAATAAAACTTCTAATAAAATATTGTCTGCAATCTTTTCATTTACATTCTGTGTTTCCATTGATTCCACACACTCAAGTAATTCAAGGTCCAGAGACTCATCCATAAAGTCAATGTTATCATTTTCAGCATTTTTTCCATCATGGTTGTTGTCCAAAACAATTTCAAAAGAAATATTCTTTTCTCCTTCCATTTTGTTGCTGTAAATTGCATAAAAAATAAATATATCAGTAGAGATAGGGCACTGTTGGGTTTAAGTTCAGACATGTAGTTTGGATTTTTAACAGTGAAGTTATCTTTGGGCAGTGTATGGTATCAGGCTGGAATTTGAAATATAAAAAAGAGTATGTGATGAAGCCTAAGTAAATTTATAATAATACAAGGGAAGCCTAACTCAATCCATAACTATAACAGAGAAGCCTATCTCAATCTATAACTATTACAGAGGGATAGTATATAACTAACAGAATATTTTTCTCAAATTAACTTAAAGTGCACAACATACTTCACTTTCCAAAATAACAACTTACCTTTGAGAAAGCAGTTGAAGTTGTCAGTGTTATTTCTTTTCAAATGTACTTCAGGAAGTAGTAGTCAAAATGGCTGTGTTTCCTTTTTTTTTTTATTTATTCATGTACATAACCAATCAAATGTCAGGAAATAATCGTAGAAAATGAAAGAAACCTTTTAATTGGTTGTAAATTCTAACACTTCATATGTGTTTTGGTCATGTAATTTACCTCAGGATATTTAGACAGGCCTGTAGCCTAAATGTCTCAATGGAATTCCACCACATTTGGGCAAATGGTAGGGACTGCTATGTAGTAGGGCCTATTCTATATTTGATGAAAGTGTCTCCAGTGGTTTTTCTGTAAATTACTTTCCCACCTTTTTTTTCGCCACAAATTCTGTAAACACAGCAAGCGTCCCATTTCTTAGCAACCCTCCACCAATCAGCTACAGGCTCAAGCACAGGCATCTGATTAATTCGGACCCAGCCATAACCAACCTGAACTGCACGATCTCAACAGCGAAGGCTAGAGCGAGCCCTGAACAATCTACTGAAAATGTTCAGTTCAGAAGACAATGAGCACAAAAAAGATCTCCTCAAAGTTCTAATAGGAACAAAGCCGCCATGAAACTCGAGGCAGTGTCCAGCGTCGAGTATCCAAGCAACAAGCCACCATTCACAAACGGGCTTGCAGCCCGGTGCAGGCGTCCGACCAATCCGGACACAGCTGTGCCAAACATCCTCAAAATTAGAACCAATCGTCCAGGTTTCCTACAAATACCCGGAAATAGTGAACCCGACGAAAGGAATGCTACACAGCGAGCAGACGCCGCCGAGAAACCCGCGAGTGTCGGGAGGAACCGAAAAGAACGATAGCAGGTACGACCAGTCCGCCAGGGCAAAGGCCCCTTACACATGCAGCAGGTCTCCCTCTAATTAACCTAGAGTTCCGGCGAAATACCAGACAGTTATCGTGCAACCCCGAGGCAAATCCGATTAAAACATGCCTCCATTGACTTTTTGCTCCAAAACCATGTATAATAGCCCGAAAGCCAACACTTTCTTTTCCTCTCTTCTGAACAGCGCAAACTCGATTAATTCAAGTTAAGATGTCACACTGCTGGTCAACTTAGAAAAAAAACACCACGACGCTGGGCTCAGCGATCGATAACGGCAAGAATCCTCCTTCTTTACACACAGGGTACGTGACCCCCACCACTGTAAATGTAATTATGTTGAAGTACTGTACATATACCCATGACCCCAAACTAAAACCCCCCCCTTTTTACACCCCCACAGGTGTAACACAATGTCCTACATGAACAACAGTGAGCCCTGATGAAGACCTTCTTTAACCCCAATCTCTGCCTGTTTCATATAAGGTCGAAACGCGTAGGCTTAACATCATCTAGGCCAGGAGAAATGCAAGCCCTATGACCTGACAAACCAACAGGACATCTAGTGAGAGACGCATCTCACACTACGGCCAATAAAAAACTTCTCTTAAAAAGGACTCTCCGACCTAACACAGGCCCATATTGATTATTTCTTTGTGGAGAAGCATCTATATCCCAAAGACAATTATTCTATTGATTTCTAGTAGGACTCGATAACAGATTTTTGAATTTTTTTTTATATATGTCTATTATTGTTAAATGTCGTGTAGAATAATGTCTAAAATGTCTATGTTTTGAATTCACTGTTCTGATATATGTTGAATGTGTTTCTTACCAAAGGAGATGATGACAAGCTAAGTGCTAACACCCAATTGTGTACTATTGAATAAGCTTTAAAGAAAAATTCAAAAGTAAAATTGATGACAATGTCAATAAATTGTGACATTGGACTAAATTAAGTGTCTAATTCATGGTGTCAGAGGCATCCCTTATTTGCTATTACCTTTTTTTTGGGAGCGCTTACCGGGGCGCGCACCGGTACGCGCACCGGCAGCGTTACGGGAGTCCTCCATTTTGTGTTTCGGTACAATCGAGACACAAGATGGAGGACAAACAACGTTGGGAATGGTTAGAAGGGGCATGGTAGACAGCCCCTGACCCCCTACGTTTTCAGAGGGGGGCTTAGGAGGCTCATAAAGGCTAAAAAAAAAATTGGGGGGGAATTTTTCGCTGGGGAAGCGCCCGGTACGCGCACCGGGGAGCGTACCGGGAAGTGTACTTTGGTGAAAAATAGTGAAAAAAGTTAGAAAAAGATAAACGTTTTGAATGATCAGAGGTAGGGTAGCTCTGAAAAGAGCTTTTGGGTTCTGTAGCTGATTTAGGTACCTACAAGTAGGTTCCAATGCACAGTCTTAAATTCAGGAGGAATATTCTATTTCCCTCATCTCAGAAGTGCACACCATCTCCTCTGTAGATGTCTTGCATGTTGTAACGCAAGTTATTATTGTATATTGAACCCATTCCACAGTCTCTCATGTAAGCAGAAACAGATTTATTCACATGTTTCCGTGCTTTCTCAAATTGTGGACAAAATTGGTTGGACCAGTTCCATTTCTGTCTTTGGCATATATTGGAATATACCAAGGCAGTTTGTGGAAAAAGTGTCATCAATTGATCAAAGGTGTCCTTTAAAAGCATTTCCAGACCAACCCCAGTCATAGTGCCCAAATCATTTCCACCACAGTGCACTATTAAGAGGTCAGGGTTTGACAGATGCAAAAAGGTTTTCACCAATGGTATCAATTGATGACATCTCAATCCTCTCTGGCCTATCCACTTGATTTCCATATTTGATAAATCAAGGTTGTGATAATTTCTGCTTGCTGCATACCTTTGAGCCCAGTGGATGTAGCTATGTCCAATATTCCATACAGAATACATGATGTGAGAAGGTTCTGGTGCAGTCAGATGAAGTGTGGGAATGAAATGGCAGTTGGAACAGTAGGAGTTTACAAAAAAATAATTGTGGAGTTTCCCTGCTGTTGAATCACAAGCAATGATTGGTGGATTCAGTTAGTTGAAAACAGAAAGTTAGGGTGCATGGTTGTGTTGTGTGTAAGAAGCAATTTGAATGGTTAAGAAAAAGTCACTAACTGCAATAATGCCCTGGATAAGCTGGTGTATCGAGAGGTCAAACATCCTTGCTGACTTAATTTGCAACATTGTAGAATAAAATTTTGAACCTGAGAGTTCAGTTAGGAGGGAGTTGCTATGGTAACAGATAGAAAGGTCTGAGAGGGGGAGGGTGGTGGTTTGAAAATAGTGAGGGAAGACTTTTGATTGGTTGAAATAAGGCATATGTGTGCAAAGTTAGAGATTTGCTATGCCACTTTTGGTTTCAGTGTATTGAGTGCACACCTTTTGCTCTGCTAAAGAAAAATTGGTGTGTGTGTGTCTGACACTGTTTTCAATCTCCCAAAGCATTTGTAAAGTTAAGTAATGATTTATTTAATTTAGATAGAGACTTGTTTGCTCTATGGAGAATATTTGGAAGGAGATAGTTATGTTTCAGTAGTGAAATTGTATGCTTGTATATAGGTCCTGTGTTGTGTTTCTAAAATGTTATTCAAAAAACAATTTTGGGTGCAAATCAATGGTATTTTCATTTGGCCCTTATTTATGATTGCCTTGTGCAGCCGGTGCATCACTTTAAACATGGTAAATAAGTGATGCTCTTGTGGCGCAATGCATTCATAAAGAAGGCCCTGAGTTTATTTGCTGTTGGTTTCTTTTGGCTTTTTGATAATGCTTGATATCAACATTTGCAAGATTGAGGATTTGTATTTTGGAAAACAGTAATGTTTCAAAAGTGAAATTCTGTGCTTGTACATATGTTCTGCGCAGTGTTTCTTAAATGTTATTCAAAAAACGATTTTGGGTGAAAATCAATGGTATTTTCATTTGGCCCTTATTTATGATTGCCTTGTGCAGCCGGTGCATCATTTTAAACATGGGAAATAAGTGATGCTCTTGTGGCGCAAGGCCTTCATAAATAAGGCCTTGAGTTTCTTTCCTCTTGGTTTGTGTTCTGCTTTTTGATAATGCTTGATATCAACATTTGCAAGGTAGAGGATTTGTATTTTGGGAAACAGTGATGTTTCAAAAGTGATATTGAGTGCTTATACATAGGTTCTGTGCAGTGTTTTTTAAATGTTATTCAAAAAACGATTTTGGGTGTAAATGAATGGTATTTTCATTTGGCCCTTATTTATGATTGCCTTCTGCAGCCGGTGCATCACTTTAAACATGGGAAATAAGTGATGCTCTTGTGGCGCAAGGCCTTCATAAATAAGGCCCTGAGTTTGTTTGCTGTTCATTTGTTTTTTGCTTTTTGATAATACTTATTATGAACATTTGCAAGATAGTGGATTTGTATTTTGGGACACAGTGATGTTTCAAAAGTGATATTGAGTGGTTGTACATAGGTTCTGCGCAGTGTTTCTAAAATGTTATTCAAAAAACGATTTTGAGTGCAAATCAATGGTATTTTCATTTGGCTCTTATTTATGATTGCCTTGTGCAGCCGGTGCATCACTTTAAACATGGGAAATAAGTGATGCTCTTGTGGCGCAAGGCATTCATAAATAAGGCCCTGAGTTTATTTGCTGTTGGTTTCTTTTGGCTTTTTGATAATGCTTGATATCAACATTTGCAAGATAGAGGATTTGTATTTTGGGAAACAGTGATATTTCAAAAGTGAAATTCTGTGCTTGTACATAGGTTCTGCGCAGTGTTTCTTAAATGTTAATCAAAAAACGATTTTGGGTGCCAATCAATGGTATTTTCATTTGGCCCTTATTTATGATTGCCTTGTGCAGCCGGTGCATCATTTTAAACATGGGAAATAAATGACGCTCTTCTGGCGCAAGATCTTCATAAATAAGGTCTTGAGTTTCTTTGCTCTTGGTTTGTGTTCTGCTTTTTGATAATGCTTGATATCAACATTTGCAAGGTTGCAGATTTGTATTTTGGGAAACAGTGTCGTTTTAAAAGTGATATTGAGTGCTTATACATAGGTTCTGTGCAGTGTTTTTTAAATGTTATTCAAAAAACTATTTTGGGGGCAAATCAATGGTATTTTCATTTGGCCCTTATTTACGATTGCCTTGTGCAGCCGGTGCATCACTTTATACATGGGAAATAAGTGACGCTCTTCTGGCGCAAGGCCTTCATAAATAAGGCCTTGAGTTTGTTGGCTGTTGATTTGTTTTTTGCTTTTTGATAATACTTATTATGAACATTTGCAAGATAGTGGATTTGTATTTTGGGACACAGTGATGTTTCAAAAGTGATATTGAGTGGTTGTACATAGGTTCTGCGCAGTGTTTCTTAAATGTTATTCAAAAAACGATTTTGGGTGCAATTCATTGGTATTTTCATTTGGCCCTTATTTATGATTGCCTTGTGCAGCCGGTGCATCACTTTAAACATGGGAAATAAGTGACGTTCTAGTGGCGCAAGGCATCCATAAATAAGGCCCTGAGTTTATTTGCTTTTGTTTTTTTTGTGGATTTTTGATAATGCTTGATATCAACATTTGCAAGATAGAGGATTTGTATTTTGGGAAACAGTGATGTTTCAAAAGTGAAATTCTGTGCTTGTACATAGGTTCTGTGCAGTGTTTCTTAAATGTTATTCAAAAAACGATTTTGGGTGCAAATCAATGGTATTTTCATTTGGCCCTTATTTATGATTGCCTTGTGCAGCCGGTGCATCATTTTAAACATGGGAATTAAATTACGCTCTTCTGGTGCAAGGCTTTCAAAAATAAGGCCTTGAGTTTCTTTGCTCTTGGTTTGTGTTCTGCTTTTTGATAATGCTTGATATCAACATTTGCAAGGTTGCGGATTTGTATTTTGGGAAACAGTGATGTTTCAAAAGTGATATTGAGTGCTTATACATAGGTTCTGTGCAGTGTTTTTTAAATGTTATTCAAAAAACGATTTTGGGGGCAAATCAATGGTATTTTCATTTGGCCCTTATTTATGATTGCCTTGTGCAGCCGGTGCATCACTTTATACATGGGAAATAAAAGACGCTCTTCTGGCGCAAGGCCTTCATAAATAAGGCCTTGAGTTTCTTTGCTCTTGGTTTGTGTTCTGCTTTTTGATAATGCTTGATATCAACATTTGCAAGGTAGAGGATTTCTATTTTGGGAAACAGTGATGTTTCAAAAGTGAAATTTTGTGCTTGTACATAGGTTCTGCCCTGTGTTTTTTAAATGTTATTCAAAAAACGATTTTGGGGGCAAATCAATGGAATTTATAGATGGCTGTTATTTATGATTGTCTTGTGGCGCCAGTATGTCACTTTTAACATGGGAAGAAAGTGACGCACTGGTGGCGCAAGGCTTTCATAAATAAGGCCCTGAGTTTCTTTGCTCTTGGTTTGTGCTCTGCTTTTTGATAATGCTTGATATCAACATTTGCAAGGTAGAGGATTTGTATTTTGGGAAACGGTGATGTTTCAAAAGTGAAATTCTGTGCTTGTACATAGGTTCTGCCCTGTGTTTTTTAAATGTTAATCAAAAAACGATTTTTGGTGCAAATCAATGGAATTTATATTTGGCTATTATTTATGATTGTTTTGTGGCGTAGGTATGTCACTTTTAACATGGGAAGAAAGTGATGCACTGGTGGCGCAAGGTCTTCATAAATAAGGCCCTGAGTTTCTTTGCTCTTGGTTTGTGCTATGCTTCTTGATAATGCTTGATATCAACATTTTCAAGGTAGAGGATTTGTATTTTTTGAAACAGTGATGTTTCAAAAGTGAAATTCAGTGCTTGTACATAGGTTCTGCCCTGTGTTTTTGAAATATTATTCAAAAAACGATTTTTGGTGCAAATTAATGGTATTTATATTTGGGTCTTATTTAAGATTGTCTTGTGTCATCGGTATGACACTTTTAACATGGGAAGAAAGTGACGCACTGGTGGCGCAAGGCCTTCATAAATAAGGCCCTGAGTTTCTTTGCTTTTGGTTTGTGCTCTGCTTTTTGTTAATGCTTGATATCAACATTTGCAAGGTAGAGGATTTGTATTTTGGGAAACAGTGATGTTTCAAAAGTGAAATTCTGTGCTTGTACATAGGTTCTGCCCTGTGTTTTTTAAATGTTAATCAAAAAACGATTTTTGGTGCAAATCAATGGAATTTATATTTGGGTCTTATTTATGATTGTCTTGTGGTGTAGGTATGTCACTTTTAACATGGGAAGAAATGACGCACTGGTGGCGCAAGGCTTTCATAAATAAGGCCCTGAGTTTCTTTGTTCTTGGTTTGTGTTCTGCTTTTTGATAATGCTTGCTATCAACATTTGCAAGGTAGAGGATTTGTATTTTGGGAAACAGTGAGGTTTCAAAAGTGAAATTCAGTGCGTGTACATAGGCTCTGCCCTGTGTTTTTTAAATGTTATTCAAAAAACGATTTTTGGTGCCAATCAATGGTATTTATATTTGGGTCTTATTTATGATTGTCTTGTGGCACCGGTATGTCTCTTTTAACATGGGATGTACTGGTGGCGCAAGGCTTTCATAAATAAGGCCCTGAGTTGCTGTTGTATAAACTTAAATATGATGCAATTTATTGTTTATATTGTTTGCTTTTTGTCATTACTTTGTTGTTTGCTAATAGTGGTGTTTAATGTTTTTTTTTCAGAACAACAGATTCAAATCAACTTTTGAAAAGCAAGCAAAACTGCCTTCAAGGCAAAGAAGTATCAAAAATACCATACGCAAAAGGAGAACAACAGAATTTATGGAATCCTCTACAACAACTACTTCAAAAAACACCAGAAAAGCTCCTGGTAAGACAATTAAGTCTTTTCTTTGCAACATATGTCGTACAAAAAGAAATTATATTGGTAATGTGAATATTCAGAAAGAGACAGAAAATCTAAAAAGGAAGGAGAGGCCCACAAAAAATGTCTCGATTGGAGTACGAGAGAAGAGAATGGATAGCAATAGAAGGGTAAATCAATTTAGGGACATTCGTAGGCGAATGTTTCGAAATAGGGTAGTTTTAAATTTGCTAAAAAATGATAAGAAAGGTAAACAGAGAACTGCTTTTTATAAGAAAAAGAAAAGTGTAGAGAAGATTGTGGATCAGGCTTTTGAAGTTAAGAATCAATAGAATTAGGATACTTAATAAGGCAATTGATGTTTTCAAATCGAACAGTAGATGGAAAAGAATTATTAATCGGACTAATTTTTGTGAAGTATTTTCTGGCGAATGGATGCATAGTTCAAGATCTGAGCCATTTTTTAATGAGGAGAGTTACTTTCAGGAAAATGATTAGGTGCATGCAGTTGACACCAGTGGTCGAGCATATGAGGTGAAAGATGGTTGTGTGATGGAAAAAGAGAAACTTTTGTCTAGAGATGCAGAAGAGGTATTAGCTGATGAAGTTTTAGGGAGACGTACTAAGGGTCCAGTGTACACATGGAAGTGCAGTAGTATTTGTAGTGTGCAACTGGATTCAATCGATTTGCTTCGAAATTTCTTACGTACATATAGTAAGAAAAGTCTCAAACAAAAAATGAAGATCTTGCAAGAGTTAGATCCTTGCAGAGTGAGAGAAAGCACAGGTTTGCATGGGCATTCACTGGCTTGTCTTTCTAGAAAAGTATGTCAGAGTGTTTTTCATCATTTTAGGATGTTAGCAGTGCATCATAATAAGGTGAGGAAATTAGTGAGAAAGTTGTATTATGCAAAAAGTCCAGCACTTAAGGTTAAACAGTTAAACAGTGCTCTTTTGCATGGATCTGAAGTGGATGTGAAGACTATTTGTGAAGAAATTGAGTTTTGTTATTTTGGGAACAAAGAGGACAGTGTAGAAATGGATATAGTAACGGATGGTAATGTGGAAGACAATGGACAGATTTCAAGTACAGAAAAGTTTGACGAGGAAATTACCAAGTTTAAGGTGAAATCAAATGAAAGGCCTAATTTAACTTGTGTGTGTTGTCGACGAACTCATTATAAGATTCAGACTAGGTTAGTTGATTTATATGCAAAATGTGAATTGGAAAATAATAGTGAATGGAAGGATTTTGTAAGTTATTTGTTGGTGGAGAATTCTTTTGATTTGAGTTTTGATCAGCGTATTTGTAATTATTGTTTGATAAAATTAAATGAAAATACAATGCCTGCTAGAGCAGTTCATAATAATCTTCAGTTGATAGATATTCCTTCTGAATTGATGGATTTAAATACTTATGAATCAATTTTGATTAAATGTGTCCATCCTTTTCAAGCTATTGTTCGCATGGAGCCTAAGATAGGGAAATTACCTCCTACAGATTTACAAAGAGGATTAAAGAGAAGAGTTGTTTATTTGCCTCTAGATGTCAAGAAAAATATTGATACAATTGGTGTAGAAAGAGTAGAAGAGGATCCTCTAGTTATTCTAGTTAATGGGGTTCCGACAAAGAGTAAGAAAATCTGGCAAGATTTAGTGGATGTTAGGAAAGTCAAAAAGGCAACGTTGTATTTGGTCAAAAACAATGAGTACTATAAAGATGTAAGTGTTGGAGCAGAGGAAACAGCTACAGAAGAAGACAGTGATTGTTCAGTTGGCCAAATTGAAAAAGTTGATGTGTCTAGAAATGAAGAAATATATGAACATTATACTGTTCATCCTTTGCATTCCAAAGAAGTAATGGGTAATGCAATTGACTTGTTTCAAATGAAAGCAGCAAAAGGAAGTCCCATTAGTGTATGGGAAGAAAGTTTGGAAGCTCATTGTTTTCCACAGTTATTTCCAACAGGTCGTGGTGGACGATATGACGATCGACCAGTTCAAATTCCTGCAGCTGAATACCGGACTTTAAGATGATATGCTGAAGATCCAAGGTTTCGGCAATGCATTCCGTATTTGTTTCATCTACTGTATGAAAGTGATTTGTCTGGTCTTTCTTATGCAGTTAATCATATATTGAAAAGTGGAGCTCATCTGCAAAATGTTTCTGCAAGGGACTTTATGGAGAAAGTCAATCTGCAAGATAGTATTTTGGAATCTCAGCTAATCAATCTCATGGCATGTCAGCGTGGAACCAATGAGTATTGGTTCCGTCGTCATGGAGAATTGAAATGTATGCTAAGAAACTTAGAAACTCCTACATGGTTCCTCACTCTTAGCTGTGCTGAGTATGCATGGGACGACTTACTTGAATTTTACGAGAGGCAAATGGAAACATACAAAATATAGAATTGAAAAAACCTGGAGAACTGTGTTCTTTGGATCCAGTAAATGTTTGCAGATATTTTAATCATAGATTTGAAGCTATGATGTCTTTTATTACCAACAAAAAAAATCCTCCCCTTGGAGAGGTTTTGGATTTCTTTTGGAGGAAGGAATATCAAGCGAGAGGTGCTCCTCATATACATATGTTGTTATGGATTAAAGATGCACCCAAATTTGGATCATATTCGGATGAAACAGTGATGAGTTTCATTGAAGAGTATTCAACATGTGCTGTTCCAAAATCTACCGGAGAAAATAGTTTAAGACAACAAGTTTTACGTTTTCAATCTCATCGTTGTGGAAAGTACTGTTGTCGAAAATTTAAAAACAAGGAAAAGTACTACACGAAATGTCATTTTGCGTTTCCACGACCAGTGATTTCTAAGGGAAGAGTAAATAATTTGATGTCATCTCCACGACATACTGTGACGAGGAAATCTCCCAAAAATACATACAATTTGAAAAGAAACGAAGAATCTAAGTACATCAACGATTACAACCCAGTGATTTTGTCCATGTGGAATGCTAACAAGGATATTCAGTTCGTTGCTGACAACTCTATTGCTGTGGCTCGATATGTGACATCTTACATCACCAAAAAAGAAAAGACAGAACTGAAGGAAATGTGGGAGGACATTTCACATGAAAAGAGTCTAAGCAAGAAATTATACAGTTTCAGTCTGAAGATGTTGTCGCATCGAGAAATTGGAGCATATGAATGTTCTGATCGGTTATCATCAGCAAGTCTCTATGCCAAATCAAGAACAATCATTTGAGTGAGTCTAGGTCTTGCTGCAACACGAAACCAAGTTTGGAAATCTGTACAAGAAATTGAATATTTGGCGGAGAAAGAACCAAACAGTACAGATATTTTGAAGACAAACATGTTGGATACATACTATCCAAATAGAAGTACTCACCTTGAGAACACTTGTTTGTATGATGTTCTGCAAAACTACAGTTATTAGAGGAACATCACAGAAGATATCAATAATGGAAAATATGCAGTCATTGGCTATGAAGGATGTCTAGTGAAGCAGATAAAAGGCCATTTGATTAATCATCGAAAATTGAGTTGCGAAGCTCCAGACAAAAGAGAATTTTACTATTTAGCTCTTTTGCAACTATTTAAGCCATGGCGTACAGAAGAAGAACTACTTGGAGATTTTCTCTGTTATGAAGACTCTTTTAATGCAACTAAGGATACCATAGAATGTCCTATTTTTCTAAATTATCTGCAAATGTTGAACGAAGAAATAGAGCAAGAAACCACGATTGCTGAAGAGATTGCTAGAGACAGTTCTCAAGATAGTCAGAGTTCTACTTCATTGAGTCAGGATCCACTAAGAGGACCTATTATTCAAAATGAAGCTGCCACTGCCATGGATGAGGTGGAAAGAGCTATGGAACAAGCTCAAGAGGATGGAGTTAACTTAGAAGATTTGGTAAAGCAACTAAACGTTGAGCAGAAAAAGATATATGATGAAGTCACAGAACAGATTGAACATGGATTCAGACATGAGAAAAAAGAGTGCTTATGTACATCATTTGAGCCTGTCCGACTGTACGTAAGTGGAGAAGCAGGGACAGGAAAAAGTTTTCTAATTAAAGCCATTGCAAGTTATGTGCAGAAAAGGACTGATTCACCGCTGTCTTGTGTTGTAACTGCTCCAACTGGTCTGGCAGCACATAACATTAAAGGGATTACTCTACATCGTTTACTGATGCTGCCAGTTGAGCATGATAATAAATTGCATTGCAACAAGTTATCTGGAGATGCGTGTTCTGAAGTTTCAAGAGTCTTGAAGAAAATGAAACTTCTTATCATTGATGAAGTAAGCATGGTCTCAAATCTAATGCTTGCTTTTGTGCATTTGAGAAGGCAAGAAATTCTTAGAACAGAGTATGATGTGTTATTTGGAGGAAAACACATTGTTGTTTTTGTAGAACTATTGCAGTTGACTCCAGTAAAAGGACAACCAGTGTTTAAAATGCTCACGCATGAAGATACTAGGAAGTCCCTTGGAAGCATTGGAAACGTTAATATATGGTTAAATTTTAAATATGCTGAACTGCTTCAAAATATGCGACAGGCAAAGGATGAAGATTATAAAAATATTCTACAAGATGTAAGAATCGGAAATGTAAGTGAGCTTGGGAAAGAAGCTTTACATGCTCGATTAATTTCAAATTTGTATCCAAATGAAAACATTCTTCCAGAGAATATTTTTTTTAAAATGACTGAGAAGAAATCTGGGATATGTTTGATGCCAACTCTGCAAGAATGTTCCATCTTCAACAACAAAATGTTAGAGTTGGAAAATGAAGAGCTTGTGAAACTGGAAGCAATAGATAAAATTGAGCATATGGGTGCAACAATTGTTTTGTCCGAAAATTTGAAAACCAAATTGGATTCATTAGAGAAAAGTATTTCTAAAACAGCTGGTTTTGAAAAGACTCTGAATGTGTGTTTAAATTGTCGTATCATTTTGAGAAGGAATTTAAATGTTGAAAGAGGTCTGGTAAATGGAGCAATGGGTTATGTTGTTGATTTTGTGAATTATAGAAATAGAGATGGAATTGAATTCTAAAAATAAAATTTGATGGCATTGAGCAAGTACAACAAATCAGTCGTTGTTCTGCTAGATTTTTACTTGTAAAAGACTTATATGTTCGCCGAAAACAGTTTCCTGTTTGTTTGGCATATGCAGTAACAATTCATAAATCTCAATGTTTAAGTGTAGCTAATGCTTTAGTGCACATTGGAAGATCTGTGTTAAAAAAGGGTATGGCATATGTGGCATTATCCCGAGTCAGAACTTTATCAGGATTGTACTTGATTGAGTGTGATGAGACAAAAATGTGTGCAGATCTAGATTGTGTTAAAGAATACAATAGGTTAAGAAGAGAGTATGCTCCACATTTGCCTCAATATCCTCTGTTTGAAAAACGTGTTGTAGGCCGAAAAAGAAGAAGAGAGTAATTGCAGTGAGGTAGTAGCAAAAAGACAAAAAGTAGACAAAACTGTAATTGAAAACAGAAAGAAAAAGAATTGTGAAGAAAATGTTGTTGGATTTCAGTTTGAAAATAGTTCTGGTGTCAACTGCTATGCTAATGTAGTGGTTAATGTTGGTTTTTTTCTTCAAACTTTTCAAGAACAGATTGTTGAAAATCGAGATCAAAGATGGTGTGGTTTATTGAATTCTGTGTTTGAGAAATGTAGCAGTGATAGAGCAAAAATAGTAAGTGTAACAGAAATTCGAAATATTTTAAATATGTGTTCTGGTCAAGATAAATTTTCACAGAACATTCAGCAGGATTGTCAGGAATTTTTAATGTATATGTTTGGTGTTTTGGAAGATGAAGGTGTAGATGTAGATAATCTTTTCAGCCTTTCTTATCAATGGCAGCATGACTGCCACAGTTGTAGTTCATCAAGTACTACTAGAATAGACACTGAAAGATTTATATATTTGACTTTACCTGACTGTAAATCAGTGTCATTTAAAAATCTAGTTAAAGCAGCAGATCATAATATGGTGTGTACTCAATGTAACTATCCAATGCTATCCACATTATTTATACAAAGTTATGGTCAGTATATCATTTTAGTTTTCCAACGATGTAGACCTGATGGAACTAAATTGACAACTTCTATCAAAAATTTTGTGGCTTCTCAGTTATCAATTTCAGGAAGAACCTTTACAACTGAAGCTATTATTTATCATGACGGTTCTTCGACAACCTCAGGACATTATACATGCTACTTAAAATGTGAAAAAGGATGGAGTTACTGCAATGATTCTCATTTAACTTATAAACAACGTTTGCCTTCTGACTCTTCAAATTCATATGTAGTGTTTTTAAAACCAAAGTTTTAGTAAAGGGTATTGGCCTTTGAAGACGGGAATAGATAATAAAAGTTAGTTAGTTAGTTAGTTAATCTAATGTTTTAAATTATTTATATCATATAGATACTTTAAGTGGATCTCAAAGTAAAAAATATTGATATATCTGACACAAATTGGCCGTGAGGAAAGTGTAAGGTATGATGTTCTTAGATCTTTTTTCATAGGAAGTCGATGAAATGGAGGTTATAGAGCACAGCAGACTTTTTTTCCACCAAAAGGACCTTCACTATCTTCTATTTGGCCTCACAGAAAAGTAAGTGAATCAAAGATTAGTGTACATATATGAAATGTATGTTTGAATGGTTTTTTTTAAACACAATCTTTTAGATAGTGTTTTTTTTCCCGCTGTTATATGATGAAGACTTTGAACTCACTAATTTAAGTGAAATTCAATATATTCTGAGAACAGCAAAAATAAATAATGTAACATATTGTAGAAGTTATTCTATAGTTTGCAAAGTGTAATTTATATTGTATTCACATTGTCTCACACTCATTTTCCTTTTTCACCCTTATTTACCTCTCTTTACTCATTTACACTGCCTTTTTTTAACTTTGTTTCATCGCTGTTCCTTTACTGCACTTCATTCACAACTTCTCAATCCAATTTGAACTGTCTGCATTTCCTCTCTTCCTTCCACCACTTTTTATCTTTTACACATTCTCTCAGTACCACTGCTTTAGATTTCTTCCCCTCTCTTTCTTTCTTTTTCTCCTTTTTTTTCGCACTCATTGTACTGTAGTTCACTCAGTCTTTCTCTTTGTTTTTCTGTATACTTACACTCTCACTCCTTTTTCATCCATCGTTCTATATTAACCTCATTCCCTTCATCCCTTCACTCTATGACTCCCCTTCACTCACTCTCAGTCATCTTCTATTCCTCTTTTTTATTAATAGTTCCTCATTCAGACTTCTCTCCTTTACACTCATTTTCCTTTTACTTTCTTATCTTTCTGATTTCATTTTGGTATCTCACATTCTTTTAGTATCTTACTTACCTTCAGTAATTTGTTCTCTTTCTATTTCTTTTTCCTTCTTTTTTCTCTTTCTACATTACTTTATTTCTGTTTTTGTATCCTTCACTATTGCTTTATTTCTTAGTACACTTTTTTTGTTTTTTTACCTCTTGACCTGTTTCTTCTATTTTAATATATATTTTTTACTAATTATAA
This sequence comes from Lissotriton vulgaris, assembly GCF_964263255.1. Lineage (NCBI taxonomy): Eukaryota > Metazoa > Chordata > Amphibia > Caudata > Salamandridae > Lissotriton > Lissotriton vulgaris. The sequence continues at coordinate 54,119 of NW_028246238.1, read as the reverse complement.
AGTGTTTCTTCTTTTGTCTTTCACAGATACAAGTAAGTTTTCATTAATTATATGGTAAGTGTGTTTACAAAATGTAGTTTGTTATCACCCTTTGCTTTAACCTCACTACTTTTCTCTCACCCTACCCCACCCTTGTTTACTTACTTTGCTTCCCTCACTTATTCTTATGCTCCATGTTTACTTCCTACCACATTCAACTTCTTTCAGTACCTCTGCTTATCCACACTCCTTCACTTACCTTTTTTACTGGTTCACTTAGTCCCTTTCTGACACTCCTTCCTTTACTCTCTCTCTTCTTTCTCTCTGTCACTCCCTATGTCTTACCCTTATTCACTTATATACACCCTCTTTCACTCCTCTTTACTTACACTCACTGCTATTTTCTTTCCCTCCATCACTACTGTTTTTTTCTCTAGTTCCGTCACTATCTGTCATTCCCCATACTTAAGTCTCCTTCCTTTTACTTTTATCACCCATTCACATTTTCCCAGAACCTCTGCTTTAGTCTTCTTCCTCTTTCTTCTCTTCTTTTGCTCCCTTATTCATTTTCTTTTTCTCAGTTACTTCCTCTTACACCTTTTCTCTGTCTTACTATCTATTACACAGTCCCTCTGTGTTCCTCCCTCTAGCTCTCTTTCTCTTAACAACACTCTCTCTGTCCCCTTTCCTAATGCTCACTCCTTCATTATTTTTTTTTATTTTTTTTGGTTGGTGCGCTGACGGTACGCGCACCAGGGCGTTCACGGGTATGCGCACCGGGAGCGCACCAGAGTCAAAAACGAAAAAAAAAAACTATATTTAAACAAAAATATTATCATAATATACAATATAGGGTTCATTTTTAGAAAAACATACCTTTCTCAGCTAAAGACATTTGCAAAAAAATAATCTTAGAAATTCACTAAAAAGTACATAGGTATGAAGCCCTATAAAAAGTTAAAAATTAGCAGTTAAAAAACCCATGAAATTCACAGAAAAAACCAAAGGTTTCACACCAGTTATAGTTAGGAATTAGCATTAAAAAAAACCTTTGAAATTCACTGAAAAAAACATAGGTTTCACACCAGTTATAGTTAGGAATTAGCATTTAAAAAACCTAAGAAATTCACTGAAAAAACCATAGGTTTCACACCAGTTATAGTTAGCTGGAAATTTTACTGACATAAAACAAATGAAATTCCACGTTATAGTTAGTTGGACTCATTATAACTTGCGCGTGTAATGCACTGCTGATGACATCTCATATTACATCACTCATGACATGGTCAGTGACATCACTCATGACATCACTGATGACACCATCCTTGCGACAGAGTGACAGACCTCCTTTCACTGTAAAGTAACCCTTGAAACACATATTCAAAAATAGAAACTAACATTTTCAAAAAAGTGGATATACCCATACCGGTTACAACAACCAATTCAGTAATTCAACCATCTATGTACACATTCACATATTCACCAACAGTTTTATATAGTCACTCATACATATACTCACACATCATATGTAGTGATACCCCTATACATCCTGTTACACACCGACAGTCATCAAAAAGTTACTCACACACACACTCACACATGCAAATAAACTAATAAACATCCATTTATTTGCATATACAGATATACACACACTACCACCTTACTTCTAAGGAAACTTACACATATTTACTCTCTTAAACAATCACTTATAGAAACACATACTTATTTAAACAGGAACTCTTACAATCTCTCACTCTCACATATACTGACTTATATACATCAATACTCACATATACTAGATTAAAATATATCTTGTTACTGATAAAGACACTAGTGAGACAGTCATTCACTTACTAACACACACATATACACACTCATCCATCCATACAGTCCTTCACATATGCCGTCTTCCAAACACATACAAACAGTGAGTCAGTCATTGATGCATCTATGTGCTACGTAACACCCCCACCAAATCTTACAGACACTCATACTGATACTAAAAAAAATCTAATAACCCATATACACACACATGTAGCTACTCACCAACCCATGCAGCCACTTATACACAAAGTGAAACACTGATACAAACATTTAAATATTTAAACAATACTCGCTAATATATGTATTCACTAAAATACACTTAATAAGCCAATTAACCAATCAATTTCTTTAACATCCATTAAGACACTTATTTAAACATTTATTCTTCCATCGACCTTTACATATACATATATAAAACATGTTTATTTTTCAGAAAGGCACACATTCACTGGATGGTGTCATCAGTGATGTCATGAGTGATGTCACTGACCGTGTCATGAGTGATGTAATATGAGATGTCATCAGCAGTGCATTACACGCGCAAGTTATAGTGAGTCCAACTAACTATAACGTGGAATTTCATTGGTTTTATGTCAGTAAAATTTCCAGCTAACTATAACTGGTGTGAAACCTATGGTTTTTTCAGTGAATATGTATATATATATATATATATATATATATATATATATATATATATATCCACCAGAAATTGGAAAAGAAGCTAGGATGGCCGCTACCAGCGGCGGGCCGGGACGGGATCGCCACTCCCCCATATTCCACAACAGTCGTTCTCCTCAATCTCACAAGAACGATGTCCAGGCCAACAGCTCAGGTCAGATATTGTGTTTATTCGCAACGCACTCGACGCGTTTCGGGATCTGGGTCCCCTTGTTTACGAGTGTTGGGGCTTGTTTACAATACAGTTTAAATGCAAATCATGTGACTTCTCATTTCGTGGACACAGAAAGCAGACTACCCGTATCAGATAATGTCTGGAGCTATGAAAACAGACTCACAGTATAAGGCAGCAAGCTAAAGCATATCAAATAACATTTCATGTAAATTATAACTAAATATAATTCATGTGTAAAATACTCAAGTTGCCGCCGATAATCCGACAAATTTGTAACAATTGGTTGGAGTTGGGTTAGCAAAACCGTGATTCGAACTTTCAACCTAAAAAGTAGCAGGCATCCTTCTGCCTAGTGCATTAGCTTGGCGTTCCACTTTCACCATTGTCAAAATTCAGCCCCAGTGGGCTGTTAAGTGCTTAGTCAACAGTGTTTTCCCTGCGCATGACGTAAACTACATGCTTCAATTTATGTTCCAGCCCCAGTGGGCTTAATTATTATACTTTTGCTGCGTATTGCACATTATCTCAGTTTTTCAAGTGGCGCCTTGCGTTTGCACAATATACTTCGTCCATATGCCGGTCTATCTGCCTTCCTTTAAGCAGTGCCATAGGGTTAATCAATCCAAATATTCCAATCATATACTTGATATTAAATAAACTTTGCTCCAGCCTCTCTGTCTTTCACGTGCTGTGTCTCACATTCTCCCAAATTAATGGAACAGGTTCCTGCAGTGAAAAAATAAATAAAATACAGGCGTGAATATATCTCTCATTCAACCGTGATTTTTGCACATTCATACATCTAAAAACTTCAGGTTACTGAGGCAGGTATGATTTAACAGGCAAAAGAAATTAAATTACATTCACATTTGTCACCCAAGGTGTACCCCTAGTGCCTCATCACAGTTATGGCCAAGGGGTTGCATGGTCTGGTACTTAATAATGAACCTTGATTCAAGGCGTCTCAGTTCTTGTAGTCTGTTACCACCTCTCTCTCTTATCGGAATCTGATCCAGTACTGTAAAGGATAACAGACTGCTATTGCTCTGGTGGTGGGTTGCAAAGTGCCTGGCAACTGGGTATTGTTTATCCAGGTTTTTTATAGCCCTGAGATGTTGTAGGACCCTCTTCTTGGCCGGTTTGATGGTACTGCCCACATAGAATTTGTTGCATGGGCACCTGAGTGCATAGACAGCAAAATCTGTGTGGCAGGAGACATGTTTCGTAATTTTAAAGGGGGCACAGTGTTCAGACAGCTTAACTTCTTTTGTGTTGTGGCTGTACTTGCAACGGCCACAGACAATAAATCCCTGAACAGGATTACTTCTCTTTTTGTTGGCAAAAAGTGTCTGACATACTTTGTCTTTTAGTAACATGGGTCTTCTGTAGGTTATTTGTGGAAATTCTAGGATGCTTGTTTTTATGTCCTTGTCAGTTTGCAAGGCATTCCAGAATGTACTAATGGCACCTCTGACCTCTTTAGATTGCTAATTATAGTCTGTGATGAACCTGACTGTTTCCAGGTTCTCCCCTTCTTTCCCTACATCTTTTTGGGTTGACTCTCTTGCATGCACTTTTTTGACAGCTGCTGAGATACATTTCTTACTGTACCCTCTAGTTCTGAATCTTTCACACATGACCATCTTTTCGTGCTCAAAGTCTTCTGGTTTCGTACAGTTTCTCTTGGCTCTAAGAAGTTCTCCAAGTGGAATAGAATTGATCAAATTCTGTGGGTGGCAGCTCTGCGTGGAGGAGGCTGTTTCCAGCCGTCTCTTTTCTGAACAGGGCTGTCGTAAGGTGATTATCCTCTACTCGGACTTTTAGGTCTAAAAAGTCCGTCGTAGCTCTATCAATGTGGCTTGTGAAGGTTAAGTTAAAATCATTAACATTGAGAGTGTCAACGAACTCTGTGGCTTCATCCTCACTGCCTTCCCAGATGATGAAAATATCATCAATATACCGGAGCCATGTACGTACTCTGGTCCGGTATTGATAAAGATGCCTGACTACCTGCTCCTCCCACCAGCCCAAATACAATCCAGCAAAGCTGGGGGCGAAGCAGGTACCCATCGAAGTACCGAGCAATTGATGGTAAATGCTGCCATTAAATAGGAAATAATTCTGGGTAAGACAAGTGTGTATCATATCCAGTAGCATTTACGTATAGAACAAATAAGAGACTGATCTGCTGCTCAGAAAATTCCTACAGTCCTTAATTCCCAGCTCATGCGGGATGTTAGTGTTCAGGCTGTTCACATCAAGGGTCATGAGTAAACAGTCTGCATTGAGTTCAATATTGGCGATTTTTTTCAAAAAGTCCCCTGAAGCTTTCAGGTAAGCCGGGAGGCTTTGCACTAAAGGCTGGAGAAAATAATCTACATACCTGGATGTATTCTCCAGGCAGTGGTTTCTAGACGAAACAATTGGCCTGCCCGGGGGATTTGTGGGGTTTTTGTGCAGTTTGGGTAATAAGTAGAGAGCCGGCAGTTTAGGGAACATACATTTTAAGAAGTTATACTCATCGGTCTCAATAAGTCCCTTATTCTTCCATTCAATTAGTTGCTCTTGGTATCTATTATTTTGAGAGTCATAGATTTTTCTGTTGCTTTTCTCATACTTTTCAACATCATTAAGTTGTTTTAAACCTTCATCAATATACATTTCATGAGATAAAATAACAATATTTCCACCCTTGTCGGATTTCTTTATGACAATACTAGTGTCATTTCTTAAGCTGTCAATGGCTAGTCTTTGTGCTTGGGTGAGGTTACTCCTGCCCCGATAACTTTTCTTGGCAAGTTCTTTAAAATCATCCATCACACCTTTTTCGAAAACATCAATGGCATCATTGGTTATCATAGGTAAAAAAATCGATTTTCGTTTGAACCCACTGTTACTGTTAAGGTCCAACCTGATGTTTTCATTTATCAAATTAAGTTTGGGATTTTCAATCACATCCGGGTTCCCCTCTAAATCATGAAGCACTTGCAGCATTTCTGCATTGCCTATCTCAAGTGTGCTAGGGGCTGGTGTATTGCTGCCAGAGTCTTGGTTCATTCTGGTGGCAAACCACTTTTTCAGTCTTAGTTTTCTAGTGAACTGGAAAAGGTCTATTCTACTTTGAGTATAGTTAAAATTGGCAGAGGGAGAGAAAGATAACCCATAAGACAGTACCTCAATTTCTGCTTCATTAAGGCTTCTGCTGGAAAGGTTGACCACTGTTTTCATGTCCTTCATTTTAGTTTCTCCTGGCCCCTTGTTCTTGTTCCCACCGGGCTCGATATGTTTGCTGCCATTGCGCTTTGCCTGTTTCCTCCTCTGCCTTCTCTTCCTCGTCCTCTGGTTCCTCCTGTGCTTATCTTGTTCTGGGCTTCTAGTCTTCCTTTCGCCATCATGGAGAATTCTTTTAAAATTTGATCTTTTGGGCTTAAGAAACCGGCATTCGTGTCATCTGGCCGGTTTTCTACATCCTCGGCTTCTTCATGTTGCCCGTTATTTGCCCCTTCTGTTGCCTCTGTTACGGGTTTTGTCGGCCCCCTTACAGGAGTAGGGGTTGTTGTTTGGGCACAAAGGTGATCATATTTTTTTGAAAAGGTCAGGACTTGCCCCTTTTCATAATCAACATGATGTCTTAGGAATTTCCTTTGTTTCTTTTCCTTGATTTCTTTTTCAATGATTTCAAGTTTTTTATCAAGGTTGGCAATTTCCGTTTCAAAATCGTCTTTATTACAGATCGTTTTCAGATATTCCATTAGGTCTTTGATTTCAGCAGCCCATTTCTCACAGTCTTTTTTGGCATATTTTACTAGTTGCCTCAGCATCACCATTGAGCATTCGTGGCTGTTTGTTGCCCATTCCTCTACCAAGTCGGGGTCCGGATTGTTAAAGGTAGGTGTGGTGTATATTCTCAACCCTCTCGGGATTCTTCTCACCTCAATATACTTCGCCAGGGTGGTTGCCTCCCACCATTTTGTCTGCTCTAATTTGAGCAATTTCCATAATTTATTCCAGCTGTCCTGTTTGCTTTTTGCATATCCACCACTCGCCATGCATGACGTCGTGTCTGTGCTCGACCCCGTCACCTGGATGTCAAACATTTGCCTCGCTGCCTCATTCCTCTTAGAATTTCTGTTGGAAGCCATGGCTGTGAACTTAGTATGTTGCTTGGTCTTACAAAGCGCTGTAGTTAGTCAAAGCGCCCACTTGTTTCTGAACGTCCGGATGTGTACCACTGTTTGTGTACAGCTAACCAAACCTCTGCTTGCCTCTGCTGTGTATCAGAGATCCCTAGCACTCCCGTTTTCCCACACCTTATGTGTACAAGGATCAGCACCTTTTACTTAGCTCTATTCAGCATATCACGTGTCCTTCCATCATAGCGGGTGAAGTTTAAACCAAATCTCCTTTTCCGGGTTGTCCCTCCGGGATTCTCTCCTCGTGTTCAGGTAGCAGTGGCGGGCCAAGGCTTCAAAATGCATCCCAAACACATACTATTTAAATGAGGGTCTAAGGGCTAATTTAATGACTCATACTGGACACATGCCCCCAACCGTAGAACTAATTACAACAAAAGGTATCCAGGAGTCACAACCCTGTTATCGTACTTTAGACTGACCACTATATGACTAACAAATTAGATTGTGAGTTAAATACAATTTGTATGTAAACACCATTTAGACACTCATACATATGACATGCAACCAAGGTAGGAAATTTTCCCATCAGTTGTCGTTCTGTACCACCACTATTACATCATTTGGGTTCTCCTTACCCAGGTGTTAGTATGAAGGCAGTCACACTAGTTGGAAAGTGAGGCCTATGTGAGTCAGGAGACTGATGTTAGTTTTAATATTATTACTGGGTGGTGTCAGTATGGTGTTGGCATTAACAACTGAAAAAAGCAGTGCAAGTGGAAATAAGTGAGGTGAGTAAAATTAGGTGGAACTGAGTAGAATAGATATTTTTTATGTTTTCTCTCAGACCCCCAAGTTTAAAACCAAGTGAACAGTGAAAAAAGTAGATTTGACATAATATCTACTCAGCAAGTGGTCGACATGTTTCTGCATATAGATGGAAATGATCCTATGCATTCATCAGGACCTAGATGTTGCTACTGCTGTATGTTACTAAGTGAAAAGCAATAAAAGGAAAAATATCACCTTTTTGTCAGGTGTTGATTCTCCACCACAATCTAAAATAGTCATATTGGCAAGGAAAGAAAAAAGAGAAAACAGGCATATTTGTCACAGAATGCACTCCTTAGTAGTGATATTCTTGTGGTCATGTACATACAATTTAATTGACATGATATCACTCACCCAATTTCTGTGGGGATGGCGCCTCACCTCACCTGGCTGCAGCTCAGGTAAATAAGGAGCACCGCTCTGTTTAGCAAAACACAATCGAAAAAGCACTCAACCAATTCATATCAAGGCAAGATAGGCATGTAGTATTCTCAGGTTTTAAAAGATTGAGAAGTGTGTAATGATAGTTTGTTATTACACAAGACTCGTTACGAATTATCAGAACCATAACATATAGCGTCTCTGCCATGCATACCAAGTAACACAATAACCTCGATATGGGCATTTCCAGGTAGACAGGCCGGGCGTTTAGGAAGCTGTAGGCAGCAAATAGTGTATTAAAGTCTGCCGCTTGTTGAGGAAAATGTCACTCGCAACCCTTTTCTGTTCAGCATGGTACCAGATGCAAGCCGCTCGTGAGAGACGGCGAGCACAACAGACAAACAAAGTGTATTGGATTATGCCGCTTGTTAAGGAAAAATAAAGAAAAAAGAAAAAATAAGTGTGGGATATCACTCGCAACCCTTTTCTGTTCAGCTTGTTACCAAAAGCAAGCCGCCCATAACATATAGCGTCTCTGCCATGCACACCAAGTAACACAATAAACTCAATATGGACGCTTTCAGATAGACAGGCCGGGCGTTTTATGTTTAGGAAGCCGTAGGCAGCACATAGTGTATTAAAGTATGCCGCTTGTTGAGGAAGAAAAAGTCGCTCGCAACCCTTTTCTGTTCAACATGGTACCAGATGCAAGCCGCTCGTGAAAGACGGCGAGCACAACAGACAAAACAAAGTGTGCGGTGGTAGAGAGTGGTGGTAACAGACTACAAGAACTGAGACGCCTTGAATCAAGGTTCATTATTAAGTACCAGACCATGCAACCACTTGGCCATAACTGTGATGAGGCACTAGGGGTACACCTTATGTGACAAATGTGAATGTATTTTAATTTGTTTTGCCTGTTAAATCATACCTGCCTCAGTAACCTGAAGTTTTTAGATGTATGAATGTGCACAAATCACGGTTAAATGTGAGATATATTCACGTCTGTATTTTATTCATTTTTTCACTGCAGGAACCTGTTCTATTAATTTGGGAGAATGTGAGACACAGCACGTGAAAGACAGAAAGGCTGGAGCAAAATTTATTTAATATCAAGTATATAATTGGAATATTTGGATTGATTAACCCTATGGCACTACTTGAAGGAAGGCAGATAGACCGGCATATGGACGAAGTATATTGTGCAAATGCAAGGCCCCACTTGAAAACTGAGATAATGTGCGATACGCAGCAAAAGTATAATAGTTAAGCCCACTGGGGCTGGTACACAAACTGAAGCATGTAGTTTACGTCATGCGTCGGGAAAACACTGTTGACTAAGCACTTAACAGCCCACTGGGGCTGAATTTTGACAATGGTGAAAGTGGAACGCCAAGCTAATGCACTAGGCAGAAGGATGCCTGCTACTTTTGAGGCTGCAAGTTCGAATCACGGTTTTGCTAACCACACTCCAACCAATTGTTACAAATTTGTCGGATTATCGGCGGCAACTTGAGTATTTCACACATTAATTATATTTAGTTATAATTTACATGAAATGTTATTTGATATGCTTTAGCTTGCTGCCTTATACTGTGAGTCTGTTTTCATAGCTCCAGACATTATCTGATACGGGTAGTCTGCTTTCTGTGTCCACGAAATGAGAAGTCACATGATTTGCATTTAAACTGTATTGTAAACAAGGACCAACACTCGTGAACAAGGGGACCCAATTCCCGAAACGCGTCGAGTGCGTTGTGAATAAACACAATATCTGAACTGAGCTGTTGGCCTGGACATCGTTCTTGTGAGATTGAGGAGAACAATGCTGTTCCATCGTCACGCACTTGCGTTTACCCAGAACCCAGTTGAAAAAGGCAGCAACCGTGACAGCAAGCTTAACCTCGTAACTCACTTGAGTAGAATGCCGTCATACCTCATGACTAAATATCAGATCATGCAGGCTTGTTATTTTTCCAACAACTAAGCTAAGCGCTAATCTGCTTATTTTATCTTGGAGAAACACGAGGTTTTGTTTTTAAACGCGCTGTCACGATCCTGATTAAAACGAGCAAACAGCCAGAAAAGGCAAACGCCTAATAACAATAAATAGCGATAACAGTGCGCTTTTCGAATTCAAAGAAAGTCTCACCCACATTAATTCTCTTGAAATGCGTGCTGTTACTAACACACCAAACGCGCTCGCCTCTATAGTTAACCCGCCCAGCACTCACCTACAAACAAATACAGCATGGGATGAGATAGACCCACGAAATGTCGAGCTTGGGCGTGACGAGGTTACAGATTAGAGAGCCGCTGTGAGCTTATATTCACAAGCGAAGGAACTCTTCTATGTCCAAACCAGCATGCAACCAGGCAGCGGCATTCAGTGTTACACAAATGTATATCTCATGAACTAAACAACTACAATTCTCTAATGTAGAAAATGTGTATACACGACTATTATTTATAAATTGTAATGATGTAATTACATAGTTTAAACATGATTTTTTGCCTTATATGCCACAATGACTTGCAATTTTGAGCGCTACCAACTCTTCTATGTTTGATGTCACATGGTCTTGTATGTCACTTGGTGGTTCTTCCACATGTCAATTAGGCACTAGTATAGATAAGGCTCACTAACATGGTGCAAGCAGATGTAGTGAACAAGGTGGACTTGTCTGCCGAAACGCGTCTGATCGTGTGTATTGGTTAATGAAAACCTTTTATCTTCATCCACGGAGTCGGTGCCTGTTCTTTTGGAAGCCAAGCTAGGATTGGACTAATATATATATATATATATATATATATATATGTTGAGTGCTACTTTGATGCAGAGCACTTTGGAAAACAAAATGTACACAATGGCATCGGTCGTGGAAGGAGCACCACCTGGTCAATTACGAGGGAGCCGCTGAAGAATGGGGCTGTCACAGCAGGAACTTTCCAAGTTGTAAAGACAGCACAGCAATGTGCAAACAAATGAAGGGAAGCAGATCATACCGGGGCACACTGGAGTGCCTTTCATGTCAAAGGGAATTCACTAAACACTGTGACAATTTTTAAATATTGGCAATGTTGCGGAACCCACTGTGGGTAATGATTGGCAGCTTAAACAACCACAAGTCCCATAATGCACATCTCGCTACTCAGCGGGCCGTGACTACTAAAGACATGATCTAATGAGACTGTGAGGAAGCTGGAAATTAACTGCAAACAGCCATCACACCCAAGAGGAAGGAGCGGACAGCTTTGAAACGCATCGGTGAAAGGTTGCAGATTACAGATGAAATGCCACCTTCAAGCATGAAATGAAGTATGTCTACATACCTGCTGCTATGGAGTGCTTCTTTGCTGCAGAGCACTTTGGAAAACAAAATTTACACAACGACATCGGTCATGGAAGGAGCACCACCTGGACAATTAGGAGGGAGCCTCTGAAGAATGGGGCCGTCACAGCATTAACTTTCCAAGTTGTAAAGATGGCACAGCAGTGCACAAACAAATGAAGGGAAGCAGATCATACCGGGGCACACTGGAGTGCCGTTCATGTCACAGGAAATTCACTAATCACTGTGACCCTTTTTAAATATTGGCAATGTTGCGGAACCCACTGTGGGCCATAATTGGTAGCTTAAACAACAACAAGTCCCATAATGCACATCTCGCTACTCAGCGGGCCGTGAATACTAAAGACATGATCTAATGAGACTGTGAGGAAGCTGGAAATTAACTGCAAACAGCCATCACACCCAAGAGGAAGGAGCGGACAGCTTTGAAACGCATCGGTGAAAGGTTGCAGATTAAGGATGAAATGCCACCTTCAAGCATGAAATAAAGTATGTCTACATACCTGCTGCTATCGAGTGCTTCTTTGCTGCAGAGCACTTTGGAAAACAAAATTTACACAACGACATCAGTCATGGAAGGAGCACCACCTGGTCAATTAGGAGGGAGCCTCTGAAGAATGGGGCCGTCACAGCATTAACTTTCCAAGTTGTAAAGACGGCACAGCAGTGCGCAAACAAATGAAGGGAAGTAGATCATAGCGGGGCACACTGGAGTGCCTTTCATGTCACAGGGAATTCACTAATCACTGTGACCCTTTTTAAATATTGGCAATGTTGCGGAACCCACTGTGGGCTATAATTGGTAGCTTAAACAACCACAAGTCCCATAATGCACATCTCGCTACTCAGCGGGCCGTGACTACTAAAGACATGATCTAATGAGACTGTGAGGAGCTGGAAATTAACTGTAAACAGCCATCACACCCAAGAGGAAGGAGCGGACAGCTCTGAAACGCATCGGTGAAAGGTTGCAGATTACGGATGAAATGCCACCTTCAAGCATGAAATAAAGTATGTCTACATACCTGCTGCTGTCGAGTGCTTATTTGCTGCAGAGCACATTGGAAAACAAAATTTACACAAAGACATCGGTCGTGGAAGGAGCACCACCTGGTCAATTAGGAGGGAGCCTCTGAAGAATGGGGCCGTCAAAGCATTAATTTTCCAAGTTGTAAAGACGGCACAGCAGTGCACAAACAAATGAAGTGAAGCAGATCATAGCGGGGCACACTGGAGTGCCTTTCATGTCACAGGGAATTCACAAATCACTGTGACCCTTTTTAAATATTGGCAATGTTGCAGAACCCACTGCGGGCTATAAATGGAAGCTTAAACAACCACAAGTCGCATAATGCACATTGCGCTATTAAACGGGCCGTGACTACTAAAGACACGATCTAATGAGACTGTGAGGAAGCCAGAAATTAACTGCAAACAGCCATCACACCCAAGAAGAAGGAGTGGACAGCTCTGAAACGCGTCGGTGAAAGGTTACAGATTACGGATGAAATGCCACCTTCAAGCATGAAATAAAGTATGTCTACATACCTGCTGCTGTCGAGTGCTTCTTTGCTGCAGAGCACTTTGGAAAACACAAATTTACACAACGACATCGGTCATGGAAGGAGCACCACCTGGTCAATTAGGAGGGAGCCTCTGAAGAATGGGGCCGTCACAGCATTAACTTTCCAAGTTGTAAAGACGGCACAGCAGTGCGCAAACAAATGAAGGGAAGTAGATCATAGCGGGGCACACTGGAGTGCCTTTCATGTCACAGGGAATTCACTAATCACTGTGACCCTTTTTAAATATTGGCAATGTTGCGGAACCCACTGTGGGCTATAATTGATAGATTAAACAACCACAAGTCCCATAATGCACATTGCGCTATTAAACGGGCCGTGACTACTAAAAACATGATCTAATGAGACTGTGAGGAAGCCAGAAATTAACTGCAAACAACCATCACACCCAAAAGGAATGAGTGGACAGCTCTGAAACGCATCGGTGAAAGGTTGCAGATTACGGATGAAATGCCACCTTCAAGCATGAAATTAAGTATGTCTACACACCTGCTGCTGTCGCGTGCTTCTTTGCTGCAGAGCACTTTGGAAAACACAAATTTACACAACGACATCGGTCATGGAAGGAGCACCACCTGGTCAATTAGGAGGGAGCCTCTGAAGAATGGGGCCGTCACAGCATTAACTTTCCAAGTTGTAAAGACGGCACAGCAGTGCGCAAACAAATGAAGGGAAGTAGATCATAGCGGGGCACACTGGAGTGCCTTTCATGTCACAGGGAATTCACTAATCACTGTGACCCTTTTTAAATATTGGCAATGTTGCGGAACCCACTGTGGGCTATAATTGATAGATTAAACAACCACAAGTCCCATAATGCACATTGCGCTATTAAACGGGCCGTGACTACTAAAAACATGATCTAATGAGACTGTGAGGAAGCCAGAAATTAACTGCAAACAACCATCACACCCAAAAGGAATGAGTGGACAGCTCTGAAACGCATCGGTGAAAGGTTGCAGATTACGGATGAAATGCCACCTTCAAGCATGAAATTAAGTATGTCTACACACCTGCTGCTGTCGCGTGCTTCTTTGCTGCAGAGCACTTTGGAAAACACAATTTACACGACTGCATCGGTCATGGAAGGAGCATCACCTGGTTAATTAGGAGGGATCCTCTGAAGAATGGGGCCGTCACAGCATTAACTTTCCAAGTTGTAAAGAAGGCACACCAGTGCGCAAACAAATGAAGGGAAGCAGATCATACCAGGGCACATTGGAGTGCCTTTCATTTCACAGGGAAATCACTAATCACTGTGACCCTTTTTAAATATTGGCAATGTTGGGGAACCAACTGTGAGCTATAATTGGAAGCTTAAACAACCACAAGTCCCATAATGCACATTGCGCTATTAAATGGGCCGTGACTACTAAAGACAAGATCTAATGAGACTGTGAGGAAGCCGGAAATTAACTGCAAACAGCCATCACACCCAAGAGGAAGGACTGGACAGCTCTGAAACGCGTCGGTGAAAGGTTACATATTACGGATTAAATGCCACCTTCAAGCATGAAATAAAGTATGTCTACATACCTGCTGCTGTCGAGTGCTTCTTTGCTGCAGAGCACTTTGGAAAACACAAATTACACGACTGCATCAGTCATGAAAGGAGCACCACCTGGTCAATTAGGAGGGAGCCGCTGAAGATTGGGGCCGTCACAGCAGGAACTTTTCAAGTTGTATAGACGGCATAGCAGTGCGCATACAAATGAAGGGAAGCAGATCATACTGGGGCACCCAGAGTGCCTTTCATGTCACAGGGAATCATCACTGTGACCCTTTTTAAATATGGGCAAGGTTGCAGAACCCACTGTGGGTTATAATTGGCAGCGTAAACAACTACAAGTCCCATAATACACATTGCGCTACTAAGCGGGCCTTGACTACTAATGACACGATCTAATGAGACTGTGAGGAAGCCAGAAATTAACTGCAAACAGCCATCACACCAAGGAGAAGGAGCGGGCCGCTCTAAAACGCGTTGGTGAAAGGTTGCAGATTATGGATTAAATGCCACCTTCAAGCATGAAATAAAGTATATCTACATACCTGCTGCTGTCGAGTGCTTCTTTGCTGCAGACTACTTTGGAAAACAAAATTTACACAACAGCATCGGTCGTGGAAGCAGCACCGCCTGTTCAATTGAGTGGGAGCCTCTGAAGAATGGGGCCATCACAGCAGGAACTTTACATGTTGTAAAGACGGTGCAGCAGTGCGCAAACAAATGAAGGGAAGCAGATCATACCGGGGCACACTGGAGTGCCATTCATGTCACAGGGAATTCACTGATCACGGTGACCCTTTTTAAATATTGGCAATGTTGCAGAACCCATTGTGGGATATAATTGGCAGCTTAAACAACCACAAGTTCCATAATGCACATCGCGCTATTAAGCGGGCCATGACTACTAAAGACACGATCTATTGAGACTGTAAGGAAGCCGGACACCCAAGAGGAAGGAGCAGACAGCTCTGAAACGCGTCAGTGAAAGGTTGCAGATTACGGATGAAATGCCACCTTCAAGCATGAAATGAAGTATGTCTACGTACCTGCTGCTGTCGAGTGCTTCTTTGCTGCAGAACACTTGGGAAAACTATATATATATATATATATATATATATATATATGTATATATATATATATATATATATATATATATGTATACCGGTCGCCGGTAGGTAGTTACAGTTAGGACCAATTATCCATAGGAAAACCGCAACATTCTATTGCCAATATCGTTGGCGTTGATTGATGAATCTTCTTGAAATTTTCCAAACTTTTGGCCAGCTCAGTTCCGCGCCTTCTCTGGGGTCCCAAAGCGCGTTTTCCCCATGCAATTTCTCATAGGACCTTTAGCAACGGCTACAGCTCAAACAGCTGAACGGAATTACACCAAATTTGGCAGAGAGGTAGTCCTCGGTTCCGACTTGTGCCTTTGGCATATCTGGGGTCAATCTGTTCAGTAGTTTCTTTGAAAATTACGGTTAAAGTCATTTATTTATCTATGGGCGCGGAGGATCCGTAGATTGTGCGTGGATTGGCCTTGTAGGATAAGCGCACCGTTCCGATCATGCGCTGAATTCTAATGGGCTGTCAAGCTGTTGTAAACATTCGAAACCAGGAACTGTTGGCAGCCATTTTGTGCCTCGGTAGAAGCGAGGTTGAAGAAGTCTGTGAAATATGTTGGTAAAACGTGAACAGGGGCCGGTTAGACACACCCTGACCCCTAGGCCTGCTCATGGGGTGACATAGCGACCGAAGGGCAAAAAAAGTAAGAACATTTTTTTACAAAGAAAGTCGCGAGATGCACGTAGGATCCACGCATTTGGTCGCTGAAAAAAACGAAGCATGTATTTTTGAGATATATATATCAAGCTTATGTGTATAGATGTTGGGTGATTCTACAAAGAGCCCTTGTGTTTATTGAGAGATTTTAGTAATTACAAGTAAGTACCGATGCAGAGTCTAAAGTTCATGAGGAAAACTCAGTTTTCCTCATCTGTAAAATGTACACTATCTATTAAATAGATGCCATGCATATTGAAACTCAGATTGTTGTGGTATATGGACAATATTCTACAGTCTTGTAGAAAAGTAGAAAGATTTATTCACATGTTTATTCAGTTATCCGTGCAGATCAGGTGTTCTAGTCTTCCCCTATCTCGACGACTGGTTGTTGAAGGCGGGCTCACCCTAGACAGTCGTCTCCCACCTCCAGACTATGGTCGACCTCTTGCACCTGCTGGGGTTGTCCATCAACGTGCCGAAGTCGCACCTGTGCCCCTCTCAGAAGCTCCTCTTCATCAGAGCAGTTCTGGACTCTGCACAGTTTGGGGGTTTTCACTCTGAACAGCGGGCTCGGGATATTTAGGCTCTGATTCTGACCTTTCAGGTTTTATCCCGGGTCTCGGTCAGGTTGACGCTGCGGCTCCTTGGGCTGAAGGCCTCCTGCATCCTAGTGGTGCATTACGCAAGGTGGCATGTGAATAAATATAAACATAGATTCAGAAAAGGGGGTGGTGATGAACAGAGTGTCTGAATTAAGCAGACCACTCTTACCCAGTCCAAAGCAACACCGTCAACCTCTACTGCACAGCCTAATATTCGCCACCAATTTGGAACCCTTTAAGAAAAAAAGTAAGAGGCCACAGTGTTCCCTACCACGTTGTGCTACTCCTTGAGAAAAAAAACAGACGACATCCAGACCTCGTATACATGCCCCATCCGGCCTACCCTTCAGGACACCGAATCTGTGAACCTGGCTCTGACTGTGGAGACCTAGCTTTTTGGCTGATGCCCGGTGGAGCTACTTGATAGCTATAGAGGAGATGGGCTGTGGACTACCCCTTCGGCCGTCACCTACCCAGACGGACTTTGGGAAGACCTTACTTCGTCTCTCTGTCATACTTTCCCTCATTCCCCTTTACTTCACCCACTTTCTCCTTTATGCTCCCTTTATCCCTCCTCTTTGCTCTCTAATTGTTTTCTCCTCGAGACCTAGCCGCTTGACTGAAGCCCGATGGAGCTGGGCTGTGGACTTCTCTCCTCGGCTGTCACCTACCCAGTCGGGCTTTGGGTAGACTCTTCCTTTGTCTCTCCATCTATCCTATTTCCTTCCTCTCTCCCTCCTACACCCTACCCCACCTCCTTACCCTTCTAAGCTCTTCAAATGTTCTCTTGTAAGTGATGTAATCTTGTAATTGATGTAATTTTGTGGAACCTTATGTAAAGCGCTCTGATACCTCCGGGTCTAGCCAGCGCTATATAAAACTCAAATAAATATGAATAAAAGCTCTGTATGCCATCCTAATACCTAATCATCCTTTAGTTATACAGAGTTCTACCCTGTATCAGACCTACCCGTACAAGTGTGAATTGGAGATTATCTGCCACCGAAAACCCCTCAAGTACTTATATCCGTTTCTTTTTAACTTTGTTGAGTAGTCGTATTGTGAGTATTTACTTTAAAGTTGTCCGTAAAAAATGTGTGAATCTCTCTGGCTTCATACAACTAGTTCATGCCAATTGAACTGGAACACGAGGATATACTTTCTTCAATGTTGTAACTTGCTCCTGACTTATGTAACATTGTGGTAACTGAAAAAAGAGTTAAAAATGTATATGTCGTACATATGTCCAAGCTTAATTTTAATGTTCATAAAAACAATTGTTCTCAATAGGATTGGGGATGAAAAGTAATCATCAGAGGTTATATTTGGACAGCAAAATAGAAAATAGTACTGCATTATACAAATGTTAGGCCGAGATTGATCACTCACTTCATTCACAAACTCCTGGGCTTGATCTGATAGAACCCTTTTTGGACTACCATAATCTAGAAATTCAGAAATAAATAGCAAGGAAAATTAAGAGACAAGTTTCTGTATCTGAAGTACAGACTGAAAATGTGTAACGAGCATTTAAATGAGAAATGGGTTTCAGAAAGAAACGTCTATAAGACTATCCCAATGCAGATTTACATTTTATGAAAATATTTATTAAAGCAAGAAAAATTATAACTCATACATTGTTCAATTTTAAATCACATATTTGGGCAATAAAATCGGAAGGACATGTTTTTTTTCGTTTGATTGATTTCAGAATGCCTACGAAATCTAGTAAAACATGACAATAACACAGTTGTCCATCTGCAAGCACATGAAATACACAAATGCTAATCTCAGAATGGTTTTCGATCATGAAATGTTGAAGACAAACCTGATAACTCCATTAGGTCCATTGCAATTTTTGGCTGATAACCTGAAAACCTGATAACTCCATTAGGTCCATTGCAATTTTTGGCTGATAACATATGGAGAGCAGTCAGTGGATCTGGTGTGTCGAGTTGTTCACCACCACGTGGTATAGTGTATGGGCAGAACAGCTTGTGGAGACGAGTACGTCTCATGGTTGAGATATCTGCATAATGAGATAGAACAGGGGGCACATGAAGTTTAAGGTTATTAAAAAACATGGACCAATGAGTTACATGTGCAGTACATGGGGAGGAAGCAGCACGTGACGCACTACTAAAAAAATTATATGAGGCAGCATTAAGTGATTTGCTCAGATTTGCCCAGAAACATCGCCTATCAAGGCAAAATATTTAAGTTATAAGAGCTGGAAACCGTGCTAAAATACACTTTTGCCAAAACATTACTTTTGCAATGGATTGGGCATGTGACGCACTACTTACTCAAGAACAACTACATCGCATTCACGTGAACAGCACGTAGCACACTGCTGTAGGAGTGGCCATGTGGCGCTTGGCAAATTAAACAAACGCACAAGAATTTAATGATTTGCACAGAAACAAAAGTTACAAAGTCAACTTTAACTATATAAAAAAGCAGGAAAGTGTGCTTAAAAACAGCATTGCCAAATCAAACAGGAATTTGCGTTTACGCGGTATTTAAATATTGTTCAAATTAATTAATGTAATTACTCTTAAAAAAAGTGCTCACCTACGAAAAAGTGGATACGAACATTCTCAATGGCTGTGACTGCGGAATAGGAAAAGTTCAAGAAGGTTGGCAGAAGGATGATTGGTTGAGCATGATGTCACTGGATTTGACAGCTGTGATTGGGCATGTTGTAATTGAGCATGCGCAAATAAAGTGAAATACGTTAGGGGTACATAGTCAGATCTTGGGACGTATTGTGCGCATGCATAACATTAACAAGTATGTGCTACCACAAACATGCCTGCGCAAATTGAAGGCAACTCCTACGGGGTACATACATAGATGGAGTTTGGATGTCCCCGTGGTCTTGAAGGGGCCTCAGGAGGGGGGAAGCATAATCTTTTAACACACATTATAAAATATGAAGTACCATATTTTTTTATTTATTTTAAAGGTTTTATATAGCGCTATCTAGACCCGGAGGTATCAGAGAGCTTTACATGAGCATCAGATCATAGTTACAGGTTACATCGTTACAAAGGTTACACAGTTATTAGAGCATGGCAACATAGTTACTTGTAAGGTCAGGATAAACAATAAGCACAAATACGTAAGGGGAAAAGCAGGCAAGGAGAAAGATTTAGAGGAGGGGGAAGGAGCTGGGGAAGGAGACAATTAATAAAGGCGGGAAAGAGGGGGGGAGGGTGAAGGACACCGCAAGGAAAGAGGAGGGGAAAGGGTGACGGTGAGTCAAAGCAACGTCCAATGTCCAGTAAGCTGTGATCCCAGGGGAAGTTGTATCACTTCCCTATCTCTGTTGCGGGAGGCTCCCTTTATGCAGTGGACTCTCTCAGTGGGGTCTCCGAGACTCCAAGGACTAGATACTGGATCCTTCCCCAACAAGGGGAGAGGGAGTGCTTTGGCAAGGGGTGCCATACCATACCACAGCTGTGAGTGGCTCCCTTGGCGCAGTGGACTCTCTCAGCGGGTACGTTGAGACTTCAGAGTATAAATATTGGATCTTTCCCCAACAAGGGGAGGAGTGCTTAGTCAAAGGGCAAAAAGGACAGGGTGCTAGGCAGACTAGCAGGCAAGGTGAGAGATTCAGGGGAGAGTGGATAGGAGCTAGGAATTAGGGAGGAAGAAAAAGAGAGAAAGAGTACTAAATGGGAAGAAAATGAATTAATGAGTTATTATATAGAGCTGGCTAGACCAGATGGAATCAGAGCGCTTTACATGAGGGACAATAATGTTGCAATTTACATCAGTTAAAAGTTACATAAGTATCAAGAAAATCATTTAAAGAACATAGGGGACAAGGTGAATGGAGCAAGGAAGGGTGAGGGGATAGGGTAAAGGGGTAGGAGGAAGATAGGACGTAGAGACAAGGGGAAAATTTGTCCAAGGTCCGGCTGGGTAGGTGACGGCAGGGAGGGCAAGTCCACAACACATCTCCTCTTTAGCTATATGGTAGCTCCACCAGGCATCAGCCACATTGCTAGGTCTCCACAGTCTGGGGTAAGTTCCGCAGGTTCAAAGTCCTGATGTGTAGGCAGGTAAGGGGATAGGTTCAAGGTCTGGTTAATGTCCAATTGTCCAGGGAAGTAAAACATCGTGTAGGGGTCCACTATGGAAGCCATCTTGGGGTCAGGCAGGGAACTGTACGGTACACTGGTGGCCATCCTATGGTCAGGCATCAGGCAGTTAAAGTCAATATCCAGGACAACGGCTACCTGAAAATAACAAATCCAGCGTGAACACACCATCACACACACAGACATGCATAAGCACACACCAATGTGAACACACACTCTCATATGCACAGTGATGCACACAGACACGCACATAGCCAGAAACATGCAAGAACACAAGCACACATAAAATCCCAAGCACTAATACAAAAACACCCAAATACATGCACATGCAAACACCATCACATGCACTGACATGCACAAGCACACACAAATGCGCTCACTCTCATACACGCAGACACGCACAAACACACAAGCACACATACAGAAACTATCAAAAACACAAGCACACATACAATCACATGCTCCAGTACAAAAATACCCAAGGACATACAAACAAATACATGCCCACACACACACACACCATCACAAGCACAGATATGCACAAGCACACAACAAATGAAACATTGACAGACCAGTACAAGTTTCTAAAAACCAACTCAGTGATTCCTACATCTACACACACATCTAAACACTTACCTATAGATTCACTCATACATGCTAACAAAGATCAACAGAACACTATTAAATATACTTATATACCTACATCAACATTACACACCAGCTCATATCCTATTCCTTTATACAGACATCCTACTCACTTATGCAAACAATTGATCATACTTATATTTACTAAGCTACTCACTTACACAAACACCGCTTTATTTATTCATATAGATAGTAACTCATACTTAGTATGTTATAAAATCAGTATTACAAGTGTACAGTTATCCATACATCAATCATGCAATCACTGTGTATTATGTATACTTATTTATATGCAATAACTGTCCCATACACTGCCTTTTATATTTTTAGTTTGTTGGACATATATCATTGAGAAATATATTTACTCATCACCACACCCATGAAGAGATTCACTCACCCAAATAACTGTTTCCACATACAGTCTTAACCTCACATACTTACTAAATCAACTTTTTATACATTTTTCCACAGTCACACACGTCCCACCAAACCAAACACACATTAATTCACTATCCCATACAAATATTCATTTAACTAATTATTAACTAATGTAGACTTTCACATAGGTAGTAACCAACTTATGTAGTAGTTTACACAACAAGAGATAGAGTGATACAGGTATTCATACAGTTTAATCACTATCCCACATATTTATTGAGACACTTGAAATTCCTCACTTAGACAGTCAATCACATTGGTACTAAATCCTCCATTCACACACTTATACATCCACTCAGTCTTCAAGGCAGATTGCTATATATACATAATACATATTTAAATAATGAACCAAACCACTTCCACTGGATGATGTCATCAGTGATGTAATTTGAGATGTCATAAGTGATGTCACTGACCATGTCATGAATGATGTAATATGTGACATCATCAGCAGTGGATTGCAGGCGCGCGTGTTATAGTTAGTACAACTAACTATAACTGGGAAATTTCAATGGTTTTATATGAGTGAAATGTGTAACTAACTATAACATCCCTAAAACCTATGTTTTTTTCAGTGAATTTCTAAGGTTTTTTAAGTGTTAATTCCTAACTATAACTTATCTGAAACCTATGTTTTTTCAGTGAATATGTATATATATATATATATATAGCTGGTAAAATATGCAGAAATCGACCGAGTGAAATATGAGGAGCAAATTGTGGTGCTAGAGAATGAAATTGACACAGGTGAACAAACCCCAGCCAATATAAAAATGCGGGATGAAATGCTTGCAAGAATCAATAAAGAGGAAGAAAATATTCGCAAAAGAAAGGCATTCAAGTTTCAAAGAGACAAGGAAGATTATGAAAGGGGTCAAGTTTTCACATTCGCCAAGCACTTTCAAAATGTGAAAAGAAACATAACCAAACCCCCACGCAGCTCAGCGCAACCATAGCAACAGGCGGAGATGGTCGTAAGAGCTGAGTCTTCAACCTCCCTATCTGATTACAGCTCTGTGGCAGAGAGTGGATCAGATAATGAACAAGCAGGGCAACGCAATGAATTGGGGTTTCACCGGTTCACCCTGGGGCAAGAGCTCGATTGTGTGAGGCGGGATCGTCTGGACACCTTAAGGCCCAGGGTAAACAAGCCACAAAATTCCACAACTTCAAGCGCCATCAACGCAGGAAATGCAAACGCAAAATCACGAAAAAAGAAAACGAACATCATTCATGACATGGTCAGTGACATCACTGATGACATTACTTAAGACATCTCAAATGACATCACTGATGACATCACTGATGACATCTCATTTGACATCACTGATGACATCACTGATGACATCATCCAGTGACTGTTTTTCTGTAAAGTTTAAATATGTTTTACATATTGAAGAATGAGTGGATGTATAAGTGTCTGGATGAAGGATTTAGTAGGTGCGTGACTGACTGTATGAGTGAGTTATTAAATGTGTCTTACTGAATGCATAGGTTAGTGACTAAACTGTGTGAATGTGTGCATCAGTATGTCTGTTGTTGTGTAAGCTGCTGCATGTGTTGATCAGTTGCTATATGAGTGGCTATATGGGTTATTGATTGGTTGCCCAAGTATTTGTATGGGAGACTGAGTGTGTGTGTGGCTGGCTGGGAGGTGTGTGACTCTGTGCATATCAATGTGTACTTGTATCAGTGATTGTATAAGCGAGTAAGTATGTGTTAGTATATGTTTGAATAAGTAAGGTGTTGTGTGTATAACTATATAGATGAGGAAATGGAAGTGTGATTGATTCTTTACATGACTGACTAGGTGTGTGAGTAACTCCATGGATGAGTGGCAGTGTGTGAGTGTCTGCATAGGTGTATGAGTGCATATGATAGTGTTGCATTGATGAGTGACTGTATGTATGAGTGATTGTATGGGTGAATGAGTGGATGTGTGTGTAGACCTAGGAATCAGTGAGTGCCTATGTAGTAACTGGTATTGGTGTGTCAATGGTTTCAAGAATGGTAGTCTGTATTTAACACTGGGTGTATCAAAGGTTATATTAGAGTATGAGGAGGTGCATCGTATTATCACATGAATAATGTAATCAGTGATGTCATCAGTGATGTCAAATGAGATATCATCAGTGATGTCATCAGTGATGTCACTCACCATGTCATGAATGATGTAATATGTGACATCAGCAGCAGTGGATTGCGGTTGTGACATATATAGTTAGTCCAACTAACTATATAGGAGCAATTTCAATCGTTTTTTATATGGTAATTCCTAACTATATAAGGCCTGAAACCTATGGTTTTTTCAGCGAATTTTCAAGGTTTTTTAAATGCTAATTCCTACCTATATAAGACCTAAAACCTATGGTTTTTTCAGTGAATTTCAAAGGTTTTTTAAATGCTAATTCCTAACTATATAAGGCCTGAAACCTATGGTTTTTTCAGTGAATTTGCAAGGTTTTTAAAATGCTAATTCTATTAGCGGATAACGTTTAAATATGTTGATATCCTTGTGAGACCACCTCAGCAGCCCTAGGGATCCGATTTTTGGACCGGAGCAAGATGCTCTCTGATTGTGCCGTATTTCTTGCCTTCTGCTCCCCTGATTGTGCCGTATTTCTAGCTTCTACCCTGGGTGTAATGGGTGTATATATGTATATGTGTATTTATATACATGATTTGGTGTAAATCAGTTGAGTATTTTTTTATATATTTTAGTTAAAATAATATAGATATATTGGGAAGCAATTCCTTGCAGTTGACCTGCAGTCAGCCCCCACTTGACTATTCCCCCAAAACTTTCAGGGAAGGAGAGGAGCGGAGCGGGCCATCTTCTTTGAGAAATTTGCGAAGATTCATTAACCAGCGCCAAAGTAATTCCCAATAGAATGTTGCGGATTTCCTATGGAAACTAGGTCCTAACTATATATACCTACTGGCGACCGCCAGTAGGTAATATACATATGGGTGGGTGTTAATTTGCAAGAAATACATATTTGCCTTTATTAGGAAAACATTGGTACTTATAATTATTTGCAAACAAGCATTTACCATATGCAAAGGGCCTCTTTTTTGGTGAGAGAGAGAGAAAGCTAACCTACATCACAAGAATCGTTTTCGTGCAGATTAAGGGTTGCCTGCGATCCTGACCATTTTAATTTCCTTTCAGGCTTTTCTATAAACATTGCTGCATATTTCACTCCATTTTTAAAATAATTCATTTAATGCCACTCATGATCCATGTGTGAAAACATCCCTTTGTTGACATCTACCTATGTACAATCCTGTATGTTGCACCAAGGACTTAAAACTCTTTCAGAATTGATTAAAGTTCATATGTAAACAATTAGCTTCTGCTTTCCATGACTAGGTAACGAGCTTACTGTCAGTGGCGAGCGTACATCACTTTAAAAATAAAATAAACTGAAGATTCTTTTGTGTGTGTGTGTATGTACATGAATTTATGTATTTTAGGGCGTTTTCATCGATATGCATACCTGTGGGTCTATGAATTCATGTGCATGTTTAGTTGTGTCCATATCTATACGTCTGTGTGTGATTGTTGTGTATGTTCTGTGTGTTCCTCTCTCTATTTGTATCTGTATTTTTGTGTAGGTCTTTGTGTATTTATGTGAGGCTGAGTGTCTGTTTCTGGATAGCTGTCATTACTGTGTACCGTTGCCCAGGTCTGTGTAAGCATATGTGGTTGTGTGGTGTTTCTGTATACAAATGCCTAAACGCCTCCGTCTTCCTATGTTTGCCTTTTTGCCGACTTGCTTGTTCGTGGATATGCAAGAGGAATA
The DNA here is from genome assembly GCF_964263255.1 of Lissotriton vulgaris. Taxonomy (NCBI): domain Eukaryota; kingdom Metazoa; phylum Chordata; class Amphibia; order Caudata; family Salamandridae; genus Lissotriton; species Lissotriton vulgaris. The sequence continues at coordinate 28,290 of NW_028246238.1, read as the reverse complement.
GTTTAAATACACTCTCTGGATTCTTCTCACACTTCTAAACTTTAAGGAAGATCACATGTTAAAAGGAGAAAAGTAGTTTTAGTGTCATGCTATTTCAAAAAACAATAATCCCACAGAGAATTACAATATGGGTTCACTGTGTCTATTAAATTATTGCACTGTAATAGTGTTGTATTGTGTTACATTAATTTTTGACTGTTTGTTGTTCTATGCCGTTAGATTTATGCTGTGTTAATTTGCTTTGTGTTATGTTATTGTGTTGTGTTCGGTTTTGCTTTGTAATTACTTTAGAGATGATAACACACACTACTATATTGTAATCAAAAAGCGGCACCATCCTTTACATTTCCAGTGATAAACAATCATTTACTACTGTGTTAAGATGGTAAAATAGTTCGGTTAAACCTCTCCAGATATAAAAGACACAAGTCACCCCAAAACTGTACCACATACTTGATCAAAAATGAAACCATGTGTACTACCGATTGATGAACTTTGCATTTCCTCAATTACCTGCAGGAAATTTCGAACTTTGCGTGTGGTCGCCGTTGAGTGCTTTTCCAGAAACTCTGTCATTTAATCATTACTAAATGGGGTTATTCCGAATACAAAGTTTGAATGGCGAGCAAACTATTTTAGCTAGACTGCTGATTACAGCGCATACTGCTTCTAGTTGTCTATCAATAAGTGGTGACGTTTACTAATGTACTCAACGGACATACGGGAGCCCCGCCCCAGCCCACACTTCTTCGTCTGGCCAGCATCACTCGGCACGGGAGACCGGACATCGAAGGCTTCCCCCAGGCAGGGGGAAGCGTAAACCACGTCCTCCCGGCCCGGCCCACAACCAGGCGGCGGCCATCTTGAGGCGGCTCGGGCCGCGGCGGTGATCTCCGGGGCAAAACAAGGGGTGGGCACCCTCGAGATTGAAATAAAATAGATGAAATAAAATAGAGAAGCCCCCCAAGGCCCCCCCCCCAATTTTTTTTTCCCGAAAAATTGCGGGGTGCGCGCATGGTGCGCGCTTACAGATATATAATTTATTTCTCTTTCAATTTTCTCAGGAACTACTGGAGGGATTTACACTATTTAACCAAAAGCTTGATCTGCGTACCAGACTCTACTATTTTGACAAGTTTGGTGTAATTCCGTTCAGCGGTTCAAGCTGTAGCCGTGTCTAAAGGTCCTATGGAAATTAACATGGGGAAAACACGTTTTGGGACCCCCCTTTTTTCTCAGCCCCCACTAGACGAATCCCCCCAAAACTTTCAGGGAAGGAGAGGAGCGGAGCGGGCCATCTTCTTTGAGAAATTTGCAAAGATTCATCAACCAGCGCCAAAGTTATTCCCAATAGAATGTTGCAGATTTCCTATGGAAACTAGGTCCTAACTATATATACCTACTGGCTATCGCCAGTAGGTAATATATATATATGTATATATATCTTCAATGAAGAACGGACCCAGCCAGCTCCAATTCGCAACCAGAGGGTCTGAAGCACCACAGCACAAACAGGGTCCAACACTCTTCAGGTACGTTTTTTTATTCTTTCAACACCATCGTGCAGACAAGGAGGACGGTCAACGCGTTTCGGCGGTTGCCTTCGACTGGACCATAGAGTCCCGCAGTCCAATCAGTCCATTTAAAGTGCAAAGTGCTTAAAGTCCCTTATTCATTTCCATTAAAAAACAGACTAGACTGTTAACCCTTCTAATCACGTGTTTTTCAGTGGTCAGTTTAGACTTTCATTTATGTACACAGTTTTATGAGCAAATGAAACATATAGGTGAAGTACCCTATGACAAAGAATGGCAAATTAGATCTCTTTTGAGTAACCTCACCCCCATCGTCACTTCTTAGTAAAAATACACATTTTCAAAAGTTACATATGGGTAAGAGAAGAAGGTATGGGGTACAATGAATTCCTAATAACTATATCAAACAATTTCAAAAATTCATAACAAGCATCAAGAAATTAATCATCAATGGCAAAATAAGGGAAAGTAAAGGTGAGAGTAAAGGGTAGACGGATTTAGGGAAGAGATAACCATTATCTATCAGGTCAGTTAGTCAATTATACTACAAATAAAGTGCCAAGTGCAATGTGCGAATTATCATATGTAAACATGTTATGTGCAAATAGCATTAATGTGCAAATCGCATACCTATCCTTGACCTTTCACATATCTCTTCTCAGCCGAGCCTACCCTATTAATTCATATATTTTGAGAGGTTGAGGTGGTACGGAGTAACCCACTATCTGTTTTACGATCAAGCTAAAGTAGACTTACACAAACAGAACATGGTGAGCAACAAAATAAAACCTCCTCATTCAATGATTCAATATACTTTCCTCTAGCATTAAGTCATTCAATATAGACATCTATATGATGCTTATATGGTCATTATCATTGTCCTTATTTGTTAAAACAGTATTTACTCAGTTATATAGGAGTTTTAATCATTTTTCCTCTTAAACCTTAGATTGTTTTCTCTCTCATCCAGTTCGATCAACAGTATTTACATGTGTTATCCAGAGATGTTACTATTCTATAAATGTACATACAGTTCTGCGTCCAGGTTGTGTCCAAAAGGATTCTCTGTTCCCAGTGCCAAGATGAACCTTGATTCTGCTCTTCTTAGGTCTAAGGTTCTATCTCCTCCTCTTTCATGCTGCTTAACCAGTTTTGCACCAAAATATTTGAGTTCTTGGTTATTGCTAGAATGCTTCTCCTGGAAGTGTTTGGCCATTGGGTAAGCGAGATCCTGATTCTTGATCGCCCTGAGATGTTGTAATATACGTAGCTTCAATTTGTTTATTGTACTGCCTACATATAATTTTTGGCAAGGACATTGTAGGACGTATACTACATATTTGGATTCACATGTTATGTGATCGGTAATTTTTTCTATCTTTCCATTTTGTAGTTCATATGAGAGTGTGTTTTTGCCGTGCTCACAGGCTTTGCATTTAGAGCATTTCCAGAAGCCAGGTGTTGTAAGCCAGGATTTATTGCCTTTCTCATTGTGAGGATTGATGGTGGATAGGTGACTTTGTGTGAGGATATCACCCAGAGAAGCTGTTTTTCTGTAAGTTATTTGGGGAGTTGGTGGAAGAGTTTTCTTCAATGAGTCATCTAACATCAGGATTTTCCAATTTATCTTTATAATTTTTTTAAGACTTTGATGTTCTACATTGAAATCCATGATGATGCGAGTTGTTTCTTCATTTTCCACCTTCTCCATTGTCTCCAGTAATGTGGATTGTGGTCTTTCCTGAATTTTTGTCTTAGCCTGTTCAACAACCTCCATAGGATATCCCCTTGCCAAAAATCTGAGACCAGTGTCTTCAATAGTTTGTTCTATATCCTTTGGTTCAGAGCAGTTTCTTTTTACGCGGAGCATCTCTCCATACGGGATGCTCCACTTTAGATGGTCCGGATGTCAGCTACTAGCATGAAGAATACTATTAGTGGCAGTGGGTTTCCTATGTATTTTTGTGCAGAACTGTTGGTTTTTGACAAATGCTTCCACATCCAAGTAGAATACTCTGGTTTTGCTACATGATGAGATAAATGTTAAGTTCAAGTCATTGTGGTCTAGATCCTCTAAGAATTCTGATAGATGGTTTTGATCTCCTTCCCACAAGACAAATAAGTCATCAATATACCTTATCCAGGTTTGTATATTGGACTTATATTTGCTTCTTAGTATGTTTTCCTCCCATACTGCCATGAACAGATTTGCGTATGTTGGGGCTACCGATGTTCCCATGGCAGTGCCCTGCCGTTGGAGGTAAATTTCCCCATTAAGGAGAAAAACATTGTGGGTTAAACAATAGTTCAACATATCCAGTAGCATATCTGAGTGTTCGAGGAAGCTGAGTGACTGTGTGTCCAAAGATTTCCTAACAGCTGAAAGTCCATTTTGATGTTGGATGGACGTGTACAATGAGTTTACATCTATTGTAACCATGGTGAGATTCTCGTTCCAAGTAAGATTTTTTAGTTTGTTCAGGAAAGCTGTTGTGTCCTTTAGATAGGACGGAAGAGTTTTCACGTACTCCATCAAGAACACATCAATAAAATGTGACTTTTCTCAAGTAGCGAACCCATAGAACTAACTATGGGTCTGCCAGGTGGACAAATGAGAGACTTATGTACTTTCGGCAGAAAGTATATCGTTGATGTAATAGGATTCTCTACCTTCAAATACATAAATTCTTCAAAGTTTATAAGTCCTTTATCTTTCCAATTCAGAAGTTGCGAATGATATTCTTTAGTCCATCATTCAGTTGGATTGGTCTCTAACTTAGTGTAGTGATCTTGGTTATTCAATTGGCGGTAGGCCTCTGTGATATATTGCTCTCGGTCTTGCATGACAATATTTCCGCCTTTATCTGCGGCCTTTATAATAACTTTTTGATTGTCTCTCAGTTCTTTCAAGGCCCTTTGTTCTCCTTTCGTGAGATTTCATGATGGTTTTTTGTATTTCACCTTTTGTTTGGTAAGTTGGTTCATTTCCTCTACAACAATTTCATGGAAAAGATCTATTTTATTGCCAGGTGGTAATTGTGGGCAGATTTTTGATTGTGACTTAAGTCCACTTTCTCCACCCTTATTGGTCATAATGCCTTCCCGTCTACAGATGTCGAGATCAGTTTCATTAGTTGTAGACTCAAGGGAATTGTTTCCCGTTGTTTCACTATCTAGATTTGACATCACCCTCAGGGCAGGTAGTTTCTTTCGTGTTAACAGAGATGTTTCAGTTGGTGATGGACGTGAGTTCAATTTATTGGGCGGTCTCTCTTCAAAATGTTTCTTTAGTTTTACCTTACGACAAAATTTGTATAGGTCAATCCGAAAATTGGGGATATCCATTTTAGTCTGGGGCAAAAAGAAAGTCCTTTGTTCAGGAGGCTGATGTGGTCTTTATTCAAGGTCATACTTGAAAGATTTATAACCAAGTCTTTGTTTTGTGCCATCTTTTTTATTTTTGTTTTTTCTTTTCTTCTCCTCTTTTGGGCCTTGTTCCTTCTTTTGCTGCGTCTGGTTGTGGGGGATTTGATCCCCTCCCTCTTCCCCATGTGATTCCTTGTGCTCTTCCTCGTTGTCGCGTCTCCATTTTCGCTAGCCTCATTTCCCCATGAAAATCCAACTTCGCCAAATTCTGATTCTTCATCTGTTGAACTCGGGTCAGAACTTTCATAGACACCCGGATTATCATGACTGATGCATCCATCCATAGCTGCTCTGTTTCTTAGTGAGTCATACTTCCTGGCGAAGGTGTATATCCTGCCATTAGCATAGTCTATGCGATCTCGGTTGAATTTGCTCGCTTTTCTTTTTTCCACATCCGTTTCGTGTTTGAGAATTTTTTTCTCCATGGTCTCCAATAGTTCTTTTTTCTCCTCATTCTCTGGATGTTATCCAGCTCTTTTTCAAGTTCTTGAATTTTCTCCAAGATTCCCTCTAGCTTCCGCTCAGCATGTATTATTAGTGTCTTCATCAATTTTAGAGAGCATTCATTAGTATCCATCTGCCATTGTTTGATCAAATCCATGTCTAGGTCATTTAGTGTAGGCATAATTAAAATTCTCAAACCCCTTGGGACTCTTTTAAATTCGATATATTTCTCAAGGGTTGTTTTTTCCCACCACTTATTGACCTCCACGATCTTGGCTTGTTGTAACTCTTTGATAATGCTCTGTATTGATCTCTTTTGGGTTTCTGAAGTTATTGCTGTGCTGGTTGAGCTTTGGGGAGTCTGAGCCATCATATTATCACCCAATAGTTGATTTGCTCTTTGTGTACGATTTGTCATTCTTTCGGCCATTTTTGTGTATTTTTATCTTTTTTTCTTTTTTTTCTCTTCTCTTCCCTTCGTTATGATCGTGGTATTAGGGTTAATTAGGTATTCTTAAATGTCTGCACTGTGTGTTGATTTTTATCCGTTTATTTCTTCATTTTTTCATGTATTTAATACTCGGGTTGGCTATGTTCCCTTGATCTGCTCGTCTTGTAGTTTTGAGCAGACCAGTTCCGCGTATGCCACTAGTTGTACGTTCCGTAATTCCGTGACAGTCTCACAGGTGCCGCAATAGTGCTCCGGCTCCCGTTCTCTAATTCCACAAGCGGTTACTAATGCAGGCAGCTTTCAGGGGTTAACGCAGGCGAGACACACCCCTCCCCACTACACCCGCAGTGCCGTAGGCGGTCCCACCACGCCTCCCTCCGCAACCCCGTACTCACCGCCCTGATCTCGCCGCTTGTGTATGCAGTCACTTACAATATGAGTCCCCAGGTCTCGCAGTTCTCTTTTCTTCTTATTGAAATTGACCGGGACTGGATGACTTTCAAGGTGGCAGAGGCGGCAGTTCCAACGATCCCTCTCTCGATCCGGGGCTGAAACGAGGGCGTGTCGCTGTATCACCTCAATGCAGAGTGCTCGTGGAGTGCAGATCAACCGCTGCAAAAAATATCTTCAATGAAGAACGGACCCAGCCAGCTCCAATTCGCAACCAGAGGGTCAGAAGCACCACAGCACAAACAGGGTCCAACACTCGTTTTTCAGGTACGTTTTTTTATTCTTTCAACACCATCGTGCAGACAAGGAGGATGGTCAACGCGTTTCGGCGGTTGCCTTCGACTGGACCATAGAGTCCCGCAGTCCAAACAGTCCATTTAAAGTGCAAAGTGCTTAAAGTCCCTTATTCATTTCCATTAAAAAACAGACTAGACTGTTAACCCTTCTAATCACGTGTTTTTCAGTGGCCAGTTTAGACTTTCATTTATGTACACAATTTTATGAGCAAATGAAACATATATATATATATATATATATGTTTCATTTGCTCATAAAATATATATATATATGTTTCATTTGCCCATAAAATTGTGTACATAAATGAAAGTCTAAACTGGCCACTGAAAAACACGTGATTAGAAGGGTTAACAGTCTAGTCTGTTTTTTAATGGAAATGAATAAGGGACTTTAAGCACTTTGCACTTTAAATGGACTGTTTGGACTGCGGGACTCTATGGTCCAGTCGAAGGCAACCGCCGAAACGCGTTGACCATCCTTCTTGTCTGCACGATATATATATATATATATATATATATATATATATATATATATATATATATATATATATATATATATATACGCAAATCCACCTCCAGGGAAACCGAAGGAAGGAGCCACAAACGAGGACTGTGCAGAGAGGTTCTTTATTTGTTTAGCAGGTAAGGCGTTATGCATTTCGGCGTTTAGTCTTCCTCAGACGCCACTGCCCAACTGCAAGAACGTGCGCCCAGCTTTTTTATGTCTCTGCAGCACTCCTTAATTGATCGGTGCACGCCTGCCCCAACCATGTGATCGTTGATTGCAGTGTCGATCTGCTGACACTACAACTCCCAGCATACTCCAATCTGGGCTGATGATACTTGGGAAAACTAGAGAAAAGTTCTTGTGTTTCAAGGCGTATGCAGTGCTCAGCGAACTTCAAAACAGTCTTTAAAAACATATGAACCCCTCAAGTCCCCACAACTGCTTCAACTCACAGGGTACAGCTCCGCCAGGTCGTGGGTCGGTAATAGTTCACTAAAACCATCTGTGAAGTCACAGACTGCTCTCACGCAGCGTCCCGTGCTTTCCTGCTTTGCTTGTATATATATATTACCTACTGCCGGTCGCCAGTAGGTACTTATAGTTAGAACCTAGAACCTAGTTTCCATAGGAAAAGCATTTTTTGATTTGCTAGTAACTTTGGCATCGTTTGACGAATCTTCATGAACTTCTCCAAAACAAAGGTCTATCCAGGTCAGTTCCTATCCTGTAAGTTTGGAGGTGATTCGTGAAGCAGGGACTGAGAAAAAAGGAGGGTCCCAAAAAGTGTTTTCTCCATGTTAATTTCCATAGGAAACTTTAGCCAAGGCTACAGCCCGAATAGCTGAATGGGAATACACCAAAAAGCAATCTTTTATGCAATGGTGCAATGCCGTTCAGTAGTTGCTGAGAAATCAAAAAATTAAAATATCGATATCTAAGGGCGCAGTGGGTTCGCGACCCGTCCCAACCACATGCTTCATTCTAATTGGCTGCGAATATCCAAACCAGGAAGTGTTGGCAGCCATCTTTTTACTTGGTAGAACAGAGTCACAAGAAAACAGTAAAAGAAAGTGAAAAATTAAGAAAAGGGGGCAGGGTAGAAACATTTTGACCCCCTGAGGAAATAGAAAATTTTACGTGGCCAGTGTGTCCCCCACCCGTACCCTATCCATGTACCTATGCCCCATGTATGTCCATGTTATCATGTAATTCCCTTCCTATGACTGTAATAATAATACCTCTGTATTTCCGTCCTATGTTAGCATGTCAGTTATTAGGCCTTCCATGAATGAAACGTTAATTCTGCATTGAGGCCTATGTTGCCAACGCATTTACATGGTGCACGTTTAAAAGTCGAGATGCATACGTTTTTGTGGCACAGCCGAGCTAGGTCCCGAATTCAGGCTCTGAGCCTCTTCTGACTCTGAAACCTGCAGTTTAGTTATGCATCCCTGACCTCTTCCTTACTTCCTGCTCAGCCGAAAGGTGCCCAGCCTGGCCTGCCAAGACAGTATTTTGCCTACAGTTATCTGCTCAGCTCCGCAAAAACATTTCCAGTCTAGTGAAAGGGGTAAACATATTCCGCCTGCAGAACATAGGGCCTAGCCTTCCTGTCTCCATTCGAGTGATTTACTGGACCCGTTGCCATAGAAGGCCCATGGCCCCCACGTAATGCACGAAGAAATATATGCACACACTAGCATTTAGTAATGAACAGCCTTTGCTCGAGAGACCTTTACTTCAGACTATACATCCTCCAAACACAAGATATCAGATGTGCCAAAGGTGCAGGTTGTTCTGACATCCCAGACTCCTCTACTAGTGCTAAAGTCAGCTCCCCCCAGCTCTCCCCAGTTACACGTCAATTTCACGTCATGACCAGTTTTGCGCGCACAAGTAGGGTAAAGGTTCCTGCTGACCCTGCAGACCTCCTCTATGCATCCACCCCCCCTATGACACACCTATGACTCATCAAGTGAACACCCACGTGTACGCCTCCTTACACGCCCATGTGTTCTTATCTCTCTCTCTTTCACTTGCTCTGCCTGGAGCGCTCCGCCTTCTCTATTCAATGAAATTGTATGGTTTCACTATATATAATGTGTAATGTGAATAAAGATTCCGATGACGACCCTTCCTGAACCTTAGTGGTGATGGAACCCGATTCTCCAGTGACTCGAGTCATTGTATTAAAGCCCTTTTGAACCGGACACCACGGACTCTGCCTCTCTCATTTTATGAGCTATCTTTATTCCTTATTAATGTTTAGTAATTATGACAGGGTAATAACTTATTTACCACATTAATTTGGTGCCCGAATAGGGACTAGTCCCCTTCCCCACGCGCCGGCGATGTAGGTGCAGCCCCCTGACCCCTTCTATAGCCGTGACGGACTTCAAGTGTACACGACAGCGGGACTTCCTGCCAACTCCCTCAGGCCCACGGAGGAGACGGAGACTGCGACCAGGCATCCACACGAGGCGGTGAGGATTGCGGACCATCCCGACCAGAGCCCAAGCTGAGAGAGCAAGGTCCGAGGTATCCCAAGGCCCACCTGTTCCAAGGCGCATGCGCAGCAGCAGTAGCAGAAGCCGTAGCAGTCCAGTCCAGTATCGAGTTTCCGAGGCCTTCAGTTTTGCTTCCCGGTGAGTACCGTTGTTGGGAACGCATAGAGACGGGTTCATTTATTTGAGCCCGGTTAAGACGGGTCTGGGTACACAGATCCGGTACAGACGTGTCCATTTAGGTGGATGCGGTAAAGACGTGTCTCTTTATGAGACCGGTATGGCTGTACTGTACTAGCAGTGCATAAAGTAAACGAGTTTTTCCAGGATTGCGTTTTTTTTCCATGTACTAGTTAGGATGTATCCGTTTTTGATGTTTTAATGTCGTGGTATGAGTGATTGTTTCCAGTCTATTCTTGTGCTTATTGTGTTTTCGTTCAAGTTAGTTCAAACATGCCGCTGTTTCCGAAATTACGTCAGATAGGGACCAGGAAAGGGATACTCGAAGAGGCAGTTCCCGTCCCGCCTAGGAACACTCCTGGCCATTTTATGTACCAAAAGCATGGGCTAGATGCCATACTGTTTTTAGATTTATGGGTAGATTACACCAAGGATCTGGAAGAGAAATATAGATGGCCTGTCTCAGGGACATGGGATGCTAATTGCATCATGAGAGTAGAGGAAGCACTGTGGAAAAAGAAAGCTAGACAATCCCAGAAAGATGCCATAGAGTTGTGGCGTAAAGAAGCGCATAGGAGAACAGAGAAAGAAATTAACAAAGCAGAGAGAAGTAGAGAAGCATCAGAAAAAGCCAAAGAAAAAGAGCTAAAGGAAGAAGGTGAATGGGTTAAAGCAGAACAAGTAGATAGACAAAGAAATGCCCTTATTAAAGGCATGTATCCCGTCCTCGCCGAAGGACTACCTAAAGTGACCCCGGAAGTACCCAGTAACTTGCCGCCACCACTGACCCCGACAAAAGTCCATAGTCATAAACAGACAGCAGCGGACATTTTTCTTTCCTCCTATTTAGAAGACGCTGCTCCAGATTATGTTAATGTAGATCTTCCTCCTCCTCTTCCTGTCAACCACCCTAACAATCCTTTTTACCAACCACCCGTAGCACAAGATCAACCCGCACCAGTAGTAACACGGACAGTGAGAGACGACTCAAGCCAAGGCGACTCAAGTCAAGGGGCATCGGGAGGGGGGCCCACTAGAGACATACTGCACACACCACCACCATCACGAACACTACGAGAATTGGCACTACAACGCACGCCAAAAACGACAACGACAACAGCATCTCTTAGACAAACTCTTTCCAATTGCATATATGATCCAGTACCAGGTGTGGGCTCAATGCTTATGCAAACAAAAGAAGGAGTATCCCCAACGTCAGGTTTTTGAAGGAAAAAACTTACGGAGGGTGAGTTGTTTGGCAAAAAAAGGAAAAAAGTCAACCTTTTTGATAGGAAACCCCTCACTCACCACCTAGTGGTGACTTGCTTCATCATCGGGGTCCACCCTGGTGACCTAGCGTCACCAGGATGTGCTTCGACACCTGGGTTACAGTGGAGCAGGTTGTGACTGTCTGTGCAAAAAAAGTGTTAAAAATTGTCCTGGTTTAACTTAAAATCAATCTTTATTATAAAGTAATCAGAACAATGTTAAAAATTGCTGGCGAGATACTCCTTGGTGGGTTACGGCCAAGGTATCTCTATATGTGTCTGAGTGGCTTGGTCGACATGTTTCTACCATCAGGGCAGTAGCCCGGTATTCTTCAGGACCAAAAACAGGTGGATGGGAGGTGTGTGCCCCCTAAAAGGTACACCCTCTCCTGATCCCCTGTAAACCAACTGGAAAAATTACCAGTGGTAGATGTGCTCTTTTAAAATAAAGAGAGCCGTCTGGTTGCAAAAAAAGAAAAAGAGACCTGTAGGGAAAAGCAAAAGAGTACTGATTTCAGTAGAATTTCTATACTTTCCTGTAACGTCGTGAAGTGTCTCTGTGATATGATTAATCATGCCAAGGGACGTGCCCTCCGAGTGATCAAGTATTGTGTTCAATACGGGTGGTTAGCAGGGAAGTATTATCCGAGTGTGCACTCTTATCTATAGGTGCTCGTGTTTGTCATGCAGTACATAATTGTTGCCTTCATAGAGATATATACGGGCATGCACTTCATTTCAAATGCATACACACTTGGTTTATCATTCGTCTCATTCAACCATTTATTGTCTATTGTGCCCAGTGAATTTCTATGGGCGTCTCTAGGTAGGTGTGGCAGGTTGTGGCGTGTCCTCGTATGTACAATAATACTGGGTAGTGCCAAGAATTATACTAGGTTGTGCCAAGAATTTATGCATAATTACAAACAAGACACACAAACATATAACATGTAGGAGTACGCGTAGATTCCATGGTTCGAACATAGGGCTTACTTGTTATAAGCCTCTAGATTACTTCAACGGGCAGGGGGTAGGTTCTTCTAACCGCCAAACCAAGTTCTGAAATGGCGCGAAAGATAATAGTGGAGTGAGTAAATCGAGCGAAGTGCCCGGTAGGGATCGAAATAGTTCTAGGTTTTGGGTTCCATCTCTGTTTGGAAAAACGAGGTGCATTTTACTTACAGTTTGCGGGAGAATTAAACGGCCATTCACCTACTCCTATCCTCCTCTGCTCGGCTAGTGGTGCCGTGCGGGAGTTCTTTCGTTAAATGAGATATTCTCTTCCGGGAAGGGCGTGGTGCCGTGCGCCGGAGGGGGAGGAGTTTCAGGGCGGGACCTGATGACGCGGTAAACGCGTATGTTGGTAAACAAAGCGCGTCCCGGTTGCTAAGCATCGAAAGGGATGGTTTGGGGATTAGGGTCACTGGATACTGTTATTAGGTGGGCATTAGTATCTTGATGTGAATCCCAGGACCTGGTGACGCGGTAGGCGCGTATGTTGGTAAACAGAAGCGCGTGCAGGAGAGAAGTGCTTAGAATGTGTAAAGCGCATGAAAAAGGGGTATGATTAGGACCCACTAATAGTGGGTGGAGCTAGATGTGGGAAACCACCTTAAATTATGTAGGTTTTTGATGTGGACGTCATTATATATTTTTATATTCATCCCAAGAGACAAGTGCGTGGGATCATAATGCACTTTGGAAAGAAGGAATGAATTGGCCCCATTAATAGTGGGTGAAGCTAGATGTAGGAACACAACTACAGTTGTGCATGTTCTCATCGTGTGATGCAGGAACAAAGTTCATGGGTCATTTGAGCACACTGGCCCATGGAATGTTATCATTGAGTCCAACTCTGTGCGTGGAAAGTCTATAAATCCACCTCTGTTCTTTCTCATAGAGGCGTGACTGTATGTTGGGACCCTGCTGTATTTGCTCAATAACAGTCCACCACATGTCGTTTGGGGTATGTCCCATTGCCAAAAAATGGTCCGTGAGTCTTGTGTTGTTTTTCTTGCACCTGATTGTGCTACGATGTTCAGATATCCGTTGTTTCACTTTGCGGGTGGTCATTCCAATGTATGGTATATCACAGGAACATTTGATCAAGTATACAACATTTTGGCTATTGCAGTTTGTGTGTGCCCTCTGTTCCCAAGTCTTGCCTTCCTCAAGGTTCAATGTTTTAGTGTTGGTGGTCAAATGGCAGACACTGCAATCCCCACATCTTGAATGTCCTGTGACACGTGGGAGCCCCCATATTTCCGTGATTGTGGGGTTAGTAATGGTCAAGGTGGGTTTAGGTCTAGTGTTCACCAGAGTGTCTTTTAGACTGCGTGCCTTTTTGTAAGAAAACAGAGGTTTTTCCCATTTGTAGTTTCCTGTATGGAGTATGGACCAGTGTTTCTTTATGCTTTTGCTCACCTGATTGGATATAGCATTGTATGTCGTGACACAGGCTAGTGGAACCTCATCCTCGTTTTTGGTTGTGTCTTCCAATAGAGCTTGTCGTGGCTGGTTACGAGCTCTTTTCTGGCATTTGTTAGTAATTTTCTTGGGATAGCCTCGTGAGGAAAGTTTTTGTGTTAGGTCATCTGCCTGGCTCTTGTAATCAGACAATTTACTGCAATTCCTTCTGAGGCGGAGATACTGTCCATAGGGAAGGTTTTCCCGTAGGGGGCGAGGATGGAAACTCTCGTATCTAAGCAAGTTGTTCTTTGCCGTTGGTTTGAAATGTGTTTTAGTTATTAGATTCTCATTTTCCCTTTGTATTTCGATGTCCAAGAAGACCATCTTGTTCCTGTCTATGCAGTGGGTGAACCGTAGATTCCTGTCACGGGTGTTCAGCCAAGTTATGAATTCCATAAGGGTTTCTTCTGAGCCTTGCCATATGGAGAAGACGTCATCTATGTACCGTCGCCAAAATTTTATGTGGTTGCCAAATGGGTTATCCTCTGCCAGGATGTATTTCAGTTCGAAGTCATATACGTAGAGCCCCGCCACACTGGGGGCAAAAACACTGCCCATAGATGTACCCCCTACTTGTAGGTACAGGGTGCCCTCATATTCAAAGTAGTTCCTTTTAAGGGCCAGGGTGGCACATTGCATGACGAACTGTTTTGGTGTGTGGTAGTTCCAGGTGGTGTTTTCCAGGGTTCTTTCCAACACCTTGATGGTGGCGTCTTGTGGGATGTTCGTGTAAAGGCTTTCGATGTCAAAGCTGAGGAGAATATAGTCTTGTTCCATTTTGATGTCCTCCAACATTCTCAATAAGCTTTTGGTGTCACGTAAGTACGTGGATGTTCCCTGTACAACAGGTTTCAGAAAGAAGTCACTGAATCTTGATAATGGTTCAAGAAGTGAGCCGATGCCTGAGACAATAGGTCTGCCTGGTGGGGGGATCTTGCCCTTGTGCATTTTAGGCACCACATAGAAGTAAGGAATCTTATTGTCGGTTTTGCTCAAATAGTCTGCTTCTTGTTTTGAGATGTTACCTCAATGCTCACATACTCAGTACGTTTAAGACGCGTTGCAGACTATTTAATCACTTTACCAGTCATGAAGGAACATTTAGACAGAATATACCACTTCGTGGACCAGAAAGTATACAAGAGGCCATGGCGCATAGAAAGGTGGAGCTTCAAAGCATGCTTTTACGATTTTTGATTAATTGTTTGATCAGGGAACAAGACCAGCCAAATAAAGAAGTAACTAAAGGTATGATCACTTGGAGTGACAATATAGCTGTTGGTAAACATGATACATTGTCAAGAATAGAGTGTATGTACAGGAAAATTCGTAAAGAAATTCTGAATATACACAAGAAAGAGCAAGCCGAGAAAAAGGACGACATAGTCACAGATGAGGAAGAGACAGAAACAGAGGAAATGGATAAAATGAATTACGTAGGCAGGGCAAGACCGTTTGACAGGCCTAAAGGCCTAGATTACAGTAAACGTTCCCTCTCTCCAATACCAGAAAGATGTTCTCTCGAACACCTATTCCAAGCTACTGAACATGCACTGAAAAAACGAGTAGGGGGCAGTGAACTTTGTACTATGCATGAACAGGAACTAGCCCGGTCAGCAGTTCAATGGGCTTGTAATTCTAACATATATAAGGATGACATAGTAGCGCAAACATTTTTAAGCCTTCCTCCGGAAGAACAGCGTTTAGCTGGTATTTACATGGTTCAACATCTCATCACATTGTACGAGAGTCAGCATTCTGATCCAGGTCCCTTGTATAAATTACTGGACGATTTACTTCTAGCGAGATGGAGAGGCCTAGGTGCTGAGTTAATTAATGTCATTCTAGATCAACGACATAAGTACTTGACTTTTCTGACCCCGCACTTGATTCCTGCCCCACACCGAGAAAGAAAGACCTTCCACATAGACAGACAGAACCCCCTACGAGAGGTTCATCCCGTTAGAACTGCAGGGGGTGAGCTTCAACGAGTATACATTTACACACCCTTGACGAAAATGGAATTATTGGAAATGAAAAAATTACTGCCCTGTCATGATAAAGACCCAGGGGGGTTCCACCGTGAATTAAAAGACATGCTCCGCATAGGGGATTACACATACGCTGATATCATTAAATTATTGAAAGTACTGTTACCAGCAGGCATTTATGAAAAGCTTAAAGAAAAAGATTGGGAAGTGGGAGAGAAAAAGATCAGCTGGACAGAATTGGAAGACGAGGATAAACTCCGAGGCCCTGGTGTTGGTCTTGGGGCCAAAGCTAAAGAACTACCCGAACAATTAATACAGGTTTTGCCGACATTATTGATTACTAAAAAGGAAGATTGGGATGCTATTTCAGCCTGCAAACAGAAACAAGATGAAGACACTAGTGATTTTTATTCTAGATTCGAAAAATGTTTTATTATTAACAGTGGCCTGAAGCCAAATAGTGAATCGTACCCACATCTTTTTGTGAGCAAATTAGTAGAGAATTCCTTACCCCCGATCAAAAATAGAGTACTGAAGGTTGAGAGTACCTGGCAAGCAAATAGCCCTTCCCAAATGTTGCAAATGTTACAGTACCACCAGAACCGAATTAGAGAAGAACAGGAACACGAAAAGAGACGCATGAAAGATACGAAAATGAAAGTATTAGTTGCTCAATCAGTTCCAGCTGATGGCCATAAAAAGGGCGCGGCACCTGTCAAAGGGAACTGTAATTACTGCAAACAACCAGGTCACTATATAAATGAATGTGCTGTCCTGAAACACAATATAGCTACAGGCAAGACGAAAGAAAGACCGCGTCCTCCTAGACAGGATAACATCCCGCAGAACACGCAAACGCCACAGAACACGTAACAGACAGTAGCTGTACCCCAACCCATTGCTGCCACACAACATGTCACGCAACAAATGTACCAGTATGCACAGTCAGACTATCCAGACTATCAACAGTACTCATGAAACAGCCTAGAGAGGGAGGTTGGCTTGCCCCTTATTGAGGTACCTGTAGATCAAGAGGGTCCCTATGTACATAGTTGTGTATTGGGAAAAGACAGAAAATTTCTGATTGACACAGGGGCGAGCAGAACTACCATCAGTCATGACGAGGTTCCAGGGGCACCCCTCTCAGGCTCACAGAATATTTCCCTGGGATTTTCAGGAAAGCCTATTGTTAACGAAGTGTCAAAGCCAGTTTCCCTAGGAGTCGGTCCATTGTCCCGCACTACAGACTTGTTGCTTACTAAATCATGTCCAGAAAACTTGCTTGGTATAAAGACATTGAAAGAACTAGGAGCAGTGATTTGTTGTTCTCCGGAAGGAGTGAGATTGTTTTTACGTGATTTTAAAGGACATTATGTGTTGAGAGATTTTGATCCCAGACTCCAGAATGTACCACAGCATTTATGGGCGCAAGGTCCGACTGATGTAGGTTACATGCATATTACACCACACCGTGTCACACTCAAGCAAGGAGTTGTACTGCCACGAATCCGACAATACAAGTTACCACCTGATGCTGTAGTAGCATTGCTGAAAATTGTTGACAAACTCATTACACAGGAAGTGGTTGTAGAGACTGACTCCAATGTATGTAATTCTCCTATCATTCCGATTCTTAAACGAACTGACCCAAATGCACCACCAATCTACAGACTAGTGATTGACCTCCGAGAACTGAACAAATGCATAATACCTCAGTACCCAGTGGTCCCAGACATTTCTTCACTATTGACTGCAATTGATTCCGAAGCGACGTTCTTTACTGTAATAGATCTCAAGAATGCCTTCTTTAGTGTCCCAATCCATCCAGAGAGCCAATACCTCTTCGGATTCTGTTTAAATGGACGAAGCTTCAAATTTACGAGGGCTCCTCAAGGGTTCACAGAAAGTCCTA
Source organism: Lissotriton vulgaris (assembly GCF_964263255.1). Taxonomy (NCBI): domain Eukaryota; kingdom Metazoa; phylum Chordata; class Amphibia; order Caudata; family Salamandridae; genus Lissotriton; species Lissotriton vulgaris. The sequence continues at coordinate 10,856 of NW_028246238.1, read as the reverse complement.
GTATTTACACTCAAGCATTGAAAAGACAACTAGACAGTATTCACATGCCTACTGACACTGCACTACTCCAATATGTTGACGATCTGTTGATCACAGCACGAACAGAACGAGACTGTGAACGTGCATCACTGACAGTCTTATACTTCCTGGCAGAAAAGGGGCACAAAGTGTCCCCTTCAAAGTTACAATTCTGTGCCCAGCAAGTAGTGTACCTTGGACACTTGCTGTCCAAGAGGGGTAGACAGCTGACACCAGACCGCATTCAGTTAATCGCACATCTTCCACAGCCCAAGACACAAAAGGAAGTACGGGCCTTCATTGGCCTCACTTCTTATTGCAGACAATGGATTCCTCAGTATGCATATCTAGCTAAGCCACTCATACAGTTGACAACACAGGAGGCAGCGACTTCGACTGTCCTCCCTTGGACTCAAGAACATACACTTGCATTTGATGAATTGAAAAAAGCTCTATGTCAAGCACCGGTTTTAGCGACACCATGTTACAGCAAACCTTTTACACTTTTTGTCACTGAACGCGAAGGCACCGTATTATCTGTCCTTACACAAGATCAGGCAGGAAAACACAAGCCTTGTGCTTACTTTTCTAGTACATTGGACCCAGTGGCCCAGGCTCTGCCTGCGTGCCTAAAATCAGTTGCAGCAATAGCCCTAGCAATCAGACAAAGCGATTCCATAGTGTTAGGACATCCCCTGACAGTGCAGGTTCCACACTCAGTGGAAGTTCTCTTGAACAGGACTCAGACACAACACCTGACTATAGCAAGACTGACAGGGTATGAACTGACATTGTTCCAGCCACACATAGAGATTAGACGATGCAATACCCTGAACCCTGCTACACTTTTACCCTCGAGCACAGCAGACCCTGCACCGCATGACTGTGTAGAAGTCATTAACACAGTGACGAAGCCGAGACAAGACTTGACAGACATTGCACTGCCAGACCCAGACCTGACACTTTATGTAGATGGTTCATGTCTGAGAACAAGCACAGGAGAGTTAGTGGCCGCATATGCAGTGACCACTGATACTGAAGTCATAGAGACACATCGAATTGATACCCTGTCTGCCCAAGCAGCAGAGCTCATCGCTCTGACCCAAGCCTGTATACGAGTCAAGAACTTGAAAGTAAACATATACACAGATTCACAGTATGCCTTCGGAGTCGTTCACGACTTTGGAGTCCTCTGGCAGGAGAGAGGTTTTCTGACCTCTCATGGGCCCAAAATACAGCACAGTCCCCTCATTCAGGCTCTGTTAGATGCAATACACTTGCCCACAGCCATAGCTATCATGAAGTGCAAAGCACATACGAAAGTCACTGACACCATTTCCCGGGGTAACGACCTGGCAGATCGAACAGCTAAACTTACAGCCCAGACTCAAACAGACATTCCAACTGACACGACAAAGACAGGAGTACCATTACTGACAAATTGCATGACAGTCAGGGATCCCTCACAGGATGTACTCGACATACAGACACATGCCACTCCAGACGAAATCAAGAAATGGACTGAACAAGGAGGGGTCCAGACAGATCAGGGTTGGATGACAAAAGGCAAAGCCACGTGGTTTCTCCCTGACTCCATGGTTCAAGCTATCATAAATACAGCACATAGTCCAGCACACTTAGGAGAAAAAGCCATGTTAGACAGTTTACAGAATATCTGGTTCAACAAGCATCTGCGTGCAGCAGCAAAACAGAAAGTGCTTACCTGTAGGATCTGTTGTCAGTTCAATCCAGGCAAAGGCATTCCCGTGGAACAAGGTGGATTTCATCCTCCTGACCACCCTTTTGAAGTCCTCCAGATGGATTATATTCAGATGGACAGATGTCGAGGATTCAAGTATGTCCTCGTAGTTGTATGTGCACTATCTAGATGGACAGAAGCGTACCCAGTCCCAGATTACACTGCTGTGACCACTGCCAAGCAGTTGGTCCGAGAATTCTTTCCGCGATACGGCTTGCCCCGTGTCGTGTACTCAGATAACGGTCAGCCATTCTCATCTGAACTGATGAAACAAGTATCTCTCCTGTTAGGGTACCAGTGGAGATTCCATTGCGTACGACACCCAGAGGCAGCAGGTCTCGTAGAGAGACACAATCAGACACTCAAAACGAAGTTAGCGAAGGTTTGTGCAGAAAAAGGCGTGGATAGGATGGTAGCCTTGCCGGTTGCCCTCTTTTACATGCGTATGGTAGCTCATTCCAGAACCGGACTATCCCCGTACGAGGTGGTTTTTGGTAGACCGCCGAATGCCGAAAAAGATCACTGATGTCGACAGGCCTCAGATAGACAGGTCTTTCAGATTCTTAGCCCTTTTGTATGCGAATCTGGGTTTTTCCCAGTTTCGGTTGCCTGAATTGATAATCTTCCAGTTCTTGGTGATTATGTTGGAGACCTGATTAGACACGGTATTATAAGTGGTGACGCATGTCAAAGTGGGTTCTCCAGGGGGCCTTGTTGTTGCTTCAAGCAGAGACTCCCTATTTTGGTTACGAGCCCTCTTGCAGGTGGAGTTCAGAATCCTGGTGGGGTATCCCCTGTCTTCCAATTTATGGATTAAAGTGGCTGATTGTTGTTTGTAGTCCTGAATTCGGCTGCAGTTGCGTCTCAGTCGTAAAAATTGACCATAGGGGAGATTTTCCCGTAGAGGTCTAGGGTGGAAGCTGTCGAACCTCAAAAGTGAGTGCCTTGATGTAGGTTTGTGGTAAGTTGTGGTTGTCAAGCCATCCGTACCTGCTTTTATGGTGAGGTCCAGGAAGGCTAATTCGGAAGCACTACTAGTGCAGGTAAACCTCAGGTAGTTGTCACGAGTATTGAGCCACATGAGGAATTGATCCAGGGATTCCTGATTTCCTTCCCAGATTACCAGAATGTCGTCGATATATCGACGCCATACATTGATGTTAGTAGCGTAGGGATTATTCACAGATTGTATGTGTGTCTTTTCGAAATGGGCTACGTAAAGACCAGCTATGCTGGGAGCGAAAACGCTCCCCATGCTTGTGCCATTGGTCTGTAGGTACAGCTTGCCATCATACTCAAAATAGTTGTCTTTTAATGCCAGAGTGGCACAATCCATTATGAAGCTGCGTGGAGTATGGTGGTTCCAAACAGTTTCAGTTAAGACTTCCTCCAGTACTGCCAATGTTGCGTCCTGCGGTAAGCTGGTGTAGAGGCTCTCAATATCCAATCCGACAAGGAGTTGGGTTTCTGGATTGTAGTCGGTTTCCTTGATTACATTTAGAAGGTGTTTCGTATCCTTGATGTAAGAAGGTGTGAGTTGTACCAATGGATTCAAGAAAAAGTCGCAAAAGCGTGACAGGGGCTCCAGGAGTGATTGGTTCCCAGACACAATGGGTCTTCCCGGTGGTGGGGTTACTCCTTTGTGTATCTTTGGAAGGATGTAGAAGTATGGGATTCTTGCATTTTTGCAGCACAGGTAGTCGGCCTCCTGTTTTGAGATGTGTTCTGCGTCCCGGGCATTTTTCACCAAGATCTGTATCCTCTGGCTTAGTTCCTCAGTAGGGTCTTTCCTGAGTGGTCTGTAATTCCTGGTGTCACTGAGTAGTCTGAGACATTCGGTGTCATAATCTGTTTTATCCATGAGCACGATACCTCCCCCCTTGTCGGCAGGTTTTATGACAAGGGCAGGGTTAGCCTGCAGGCGTCTTATCGTTTCACGTTCCCGGTAGGACAGATTATTGAAGGTGTTTCTTTCTTGTATGTTCTCAACCTCAGTGTAGACCGCCTGTTCGAATGCAGCAACCTCAACAGGTATACTTGCAGGTGGAGGGATGAAAGTGGATTTTAATCTGAGGCCTGTTTCAAATTAAGAAAGGCCAGGCTGAAACATGTAGACCACACAGGACACTGGAGGTCATAATCCATACTCCATTGTGTCCGTCTGCCTTTTTAACGAGCCAACAGATACCCAGTCTTATTAAAATAGTTTTTTACCCTCGGGTGCTGGGATTTCTGTATGGCCTTTTAGATTTTCACCTTCATACTCACCACATTGCACACTCAGCAATTATACCAGCTCCGCAGTAACCTGGCGTCGAAGCACACCCGGGGCACGTTAGGTGCCACTGCGGTGGGGCCCGATGATGAAGCATGCCACCAACTAGGTTGGTGGGTGAGGGCCTTCAAATAAAACCTACTGGTTTCCCTTGACATACGTACTCCTTTTGAGTCTTTCCTGCTTAAACCTAGCTAGTCTCTTTTGATTTTGAATATATAAAAACGGGGATCCAGACTAGCTTACCTAGTCCTCCCTCTCTCCTTTGATTTAGTGACAGTAATATGCTGACAGATTACCTGGCTTCCTTGATGTCTGCACTCCTTTCTTGTCGTTCACAGGTTGCAGCTGCCTTCCCCGACAACACCCAGGTGAAGAACCATTCGGTTGTCCCGGGAGACCTGGTGTTTGTCCGAAATTTTGATCGTTCAAGTCCTCTCGAGCCCCGCTGGCGCGCACCCAAGCTGGTTCTTCTCACGACGAGGACCGCCGTCAAGGTCGAGGGGAGGAAGGGCTGGCTCCATGCCCACCACGTGAAACGCTTCCATGGACTTGGTTCGGTAAAAGACTCTAAGGACTGCCTTGAAATCAGTGACTCTAAACTCCCTTTGCTAGAAAAGACTCCGCAACAGGAGTATAAACTGAAATTACGGTCTAGTAAGTCAGACAGCGTTAAATGGTTTAAGTCCCCCTCTGGTGAAGCGGTTAGACAGGTTCCTGACATGTATAAGATCGTAGACCCAAATAGACAGAGAGATAGACAGAAAGAGAGGAAAGATAAATACTGCAAAACCTTACGCAGCAGATGCATAGTAACCCTGATCATTATGTTTTTTCTAAGTGTATCGATTATATGTATAAGCTTGACGCTACATGTTTTCTTTCCTCCTCTTGGTTCACACATACATTCTATCTTCAATGACACTGTAGAGCACACATTCAGTGATCTGCCACCCCATGAATTGTCATATCGACTAGCACTGTGCAACAATACTTTTATTCGTATGTTACACCATTCTCACCAGGCCAGCAATGTAACAAATTGCTGGGTATGTGGCCGACTCCCACCTTATCAGAAAACGAAGAGAGTTCTGCCCCTCTTTCCTTATCCGTTTTCGCACAATGGTTCGTGCGGAGCATGGTTTGCTTTAATGTCATCAACACAAGACAGAAAGTTCACTAATTCCCAGAGTGAATGGATTTGGGGGGACCTGAATATAGTAATGAATAAGGCATGTTTTCCCGATAAAGATGGTTTTCCCCATAGGAAAGGAACAGATCTAGAAAATGAAGTGTACGAATTAGGAAATGTTTCCCTCAGCCTCATGATTCTGAACGTCCAGTCCGAGACAAATACAGGTTCACCGTTCATAACAGTCTTACCAGTAAAAGGTGAATTATGCGTTAGAAAGAATGGTTCAGTGCACTTAGGACACAGTGATTGTAATACTGTGGTCGAATTAAATGATAAAGGAAAGTCTACTTTCAAAGCTTCCGACCATTCCTATTTCATTTGCGGTCAGACAGCCTATGTACGTCTGCCCTTAGACTGGGGTGGAACGTGTTATATAGCGTTCCTACTGCCACCTGTTTTTCTGGCCCCATCCCATTATCATCGAGACTCACGACTAGTACATGTAAGACACAAGAGGGAGACCGATTCCCCGGTTGTCGATCAGACTGAGTCAGCGTGGGAGCAATAAAAGGATATTATTAAAGGATATTTCTGGTTCATAGGTCCCATCCAAAATAGTAAATTAATACGCAGGTTAACAAGAACACTGGAAGCAGTAGTGAATGAGACTACTTCTGCCTTAGGAAACTTAACAGAAGAGCAGTCTGCTATGAGACTTGTTGTTCTTCAGAACCGCCTTGTTCTTGACGTCATCCTGGCAGATAGGGGCCGGGCTTGTAGAGTGATCGGCTCCAGTTGTTGTGTGTTTATTCCAAATACCGCACCATCAGTGTATGCAGCAATAACAAGACTCCACAAGATAGCCCGTGAAATGCATCAGGACCGTTGGTCTTGGTCCGGTTGGCTCTGGAGTGTAATAGCGGGATGGGGTTGGACAGTGTTGTCATTCCTAGGAATAATACTGCTCGTAGTATTCAGTTGCTGTCTCTGTCTGCAATGTGGCCCAGCGATTTGCGGCTTGTGTGCCACTGCCTGTATTTCCCGTCCACGTCCATGTTCCCGTGCACAAATGAAAAAAGACGAGCAAATGATGCTATATGAACAAATAGATGGTCTCATGAATATAGATGTGTCCTGAAGGGCACAGTAGGGGACAAGGAGGGAATGAGGAAATCGAAAATTTTACGTGGCCAGTGTGTCCCCCACCCGTACCCTATCCATGTACCTATGCCCCATGTATGTCCATGTTATCATGTAATTCCCTTCCTATGACTGTAATAATAATGCCTCTGTATTTCCGCCCTATGTTAGCATGTCAGTTATTAGGCCTTCCATGAATGAAACGTTAATTCTGCATTGAGGCCTATGTTGCCAACGCATTTACATGGTGCACGTTTAAAAGTCGAGATGCACACGTTTTTGTGGCACAGCCGAGCTAGGTCCCGAATTCAGGCTCCGAGCCTCTTCTGACTCTGAAAGCTGCAGTTTAGTTATGCATCCCTGACCTCTTCCTTACTTCCTGCTCAGCCGAAAGGTGCCCAGCCTGGCCTGCCAAGACGGTATTTTGCCTACAGTTATCTGCTCAGCTCCGCAAAAACACATTCCAGTCTAGTGAAAGGGGTAAACATATTCCCCCTGCAGAACATAGGGCCTAGCCTTCCTGTCTCCATTCGAGTGATTTACTGAACCCGTTGCCATAGAAGGCCAATGGCCCCCACGTAATGCACGAAGAAATATATGCACACACTAGCATTTAGTAATGAACAGCCTTTGCTCGAGAGACCTTTACTTCAGACTATACATCCTCCAAACACAAGATATCAGATGTGCCAAAGGTGCAGGTCGTTCTGACATCCCAGACTCCTCTACTAGTGCTAAAGTCAGCTCCCCCCAGCTCTCCCCAGTTACACGTCAATTTCACGTCATGACCAGTTTTGCGCGCACAAGTAGGGTAAAGGTTCCTGCTGACCCTGCAGACCTCCTCTATGCATCCACCCCCCCCTATGACACACCTATGACTCATCAAGTGAACACCCATGTGTACGCCTCCTTACACGCCTTCTTTCACGCCCATGTGTTCTTATCTCTCTCTCTTTCACTTGCTCCGCCTGGAGCGCTCCGCCTTCTCTATTCAATGAAATTGTATGGTTTCACTATATATAATGTGTAATGTAAATAAAGATTCAGATGACGACCCTTCCTGAACCTTAGTGGTGATGGAACCCGATTCTCCAGTGACTCAAGTCATTGTATTAAAGCCCTTTTGAACCGGACACCACGGACTCTGCCTCTCTCATTTTATGAGCGATCTTTATTCCTTATTAATGTATAGTAATTATGACAGGGTAATAACTTATTTACGCCTGCCCCAACCATGTGATCGTTGATTGCAGTGTCGATCTGCTGACACTACAACTCCCAGCATACTCCAATCTGGGCTGATGATACTTGGGGAAACTAGAGAAAAGTTCTTGTGTTTCAAGGCGTATGCAGTGCTCAGCGAACTTCAAAACAGTCTTTAAAAACATATGAACCCCTCAAGTCCCCACAACTGCTTCAACTCACAGGGTACATCTCCGCCAGGTCGTGGGTCGGTAATAGTTCACTAAAACCATCTGTGAAGTCACAGACTGCTCTCACGCAGCGTCCCGTGCTTTCCTGCTTTGCTTGTATATATATATTACCTACTGCCGGTCGCCAGTAGGTACTTATAGTTAGAACCTAGAACCTAGTTTCCATAGGAAAAGCATTTTTTGATTTGCTAGTAACTTTGGCATCGTTTGACGAATCCTCATGAACTTCTCCAAAAAAAAAGGTCTATCCAGGTCAGTTCCTATCCTGTAAGTTTGGAGGTGATTCGTGAAGCAGGGACTGAGAAAAAAGGAGGGTCCCAAAAAGTGTTTTCTCCATGTTAATTTCCATAGGAAACTTTAGCCAAGGCTACAGCCCGAATAGCTGATTGGAAATACACCAAAAAGCAATCTTTTATGCAATGGTGCAATGCCGTTCAGTAGTTGCTGAGAAATCAAAAAATTAAAATATCGATATCTAAGGGTGCAGTGGGTTCCCGACCCGTCCCAACCACATGCTTCATTCTAATTGGCTGCGAATATCCAAACCAGGAAGTGTTGGCAGCCATCTTTTTACTTGGTAGAACAGAGTCACAAGAAAACAGTAAAAGAAAGTGAAAAATGAAGAAAAGGGGGCAGGGTAGAAACACCCTGACCCCCAAAGCCTGCTCAGGGGGTCCAAGAAGAAGCCCACAATTTTTTTTTTAAACGTCCAAATGCGCACTGGGTGTGGAAATCCAGATGAAAAAATGTAAAAAAAATTAAGCGGGTGCTCCCCCACTTCATTTAAATGAACCCCCAGGTGAGCCTGGTCCTGGAGGCAATCGTATAATCATACCGCCACCTCCTTCGGGCTATGTAAATTAATTAGGTGCAGGAGGGCACACGGCCCTCCCGCAGCCCCGGGGACCGGTACCACCCCAGGGCTTTGAAAATAGAGGGAGGGGGCCCGTGCAGCCCCCTCCTGGAGCGCTTGATGGCCCTGGGGACCGTCACGACCGGGACCAGGTCCTGCAATGTCCCAGGGTGTCCACCAGGAAATTGCCATTTGCTATGACAGGACAGGAGCATTGCTTCCACCTTGTGATTGCAAACCCTGGTTTGCTTTGCTGAAGTGAGAGGAGGAAAACCTAATCTCGCTTCAATAAAGGAAAGGAGAATTGCTTTTGGGCAAGGGAAGCTGCATGTTAGCAGCTCCTGTTGCCCAAAAAGAATGCCAGCTCCCGCATTGGGGCATTGGTTCTCCCCCCACGGTCCTCACAGGAAGGCCAGGACGCGCCAGATGGGGTCCCGGGGACCAGAAGTGGCCTGGGAGGTGGGCCACGCGGCCCCCCTCCCCTTTGAAAAAAAGAAAATATGCAGATGTGGGCATGCCTCGGGGGAATGGGGTCCTCAAGGTGAATGTAAATTAATGAAAGTGAATGCTTTTTATTTTTCAAAAATGTTTGGAGTCATGACCCTAGAGCGGCCCCCTAGTGTGAACACGATGGGTGCACAGTTCTCAGCACGGCCTCCTGGTGTGAATACGAAGGGTGCGCAGCTCTCAGCAAGGCCCCCTAGTGTGACCACACTGGGTGCGCAGCTCTCATCGCGGCACTCGAGTACTTCACAAGTATTTAAAACACTGAGGGGCATATTCTCAAGGACACATTGCTGAGTAATCGGCACTTTATCACAGCCAAATGGTGATAAATGTATTGCATCATTCATAAGCTGGTGCAAACAGCCCATATCACCAGTTTACCAGGGTTAGCAGCCTCAAAAAGCATTGTCATGGATGACCATGGCAAATATCGCTAATGAGATGCAGAGTAGGCGTTCCCATGCAAAAAGCAGCGAATACACCACTTCACAACTTTCTCAACCACCAGGAAGATCGGCGCAGAGAATACAAAACAGACGATAAGGTGTGTTAGCACCAGGAAGTTTACACCTGCTCTGACCTGGTGTAAAGTCGGACTACAACCTGCAACATGAAAAGGAGCCCAGCCCACAGCCACACCTGAATGACAACTGATGCAATGGAGCCAACGATCATGCAGCTCGGATACCCAACAGTGCCCAGACATCTCCGCCACCAGCACCTTGTCCACCTTCCCCCCTGACAAACAAATGTTACACCAACCTTCCGAAATCTGGAACATAACAAATTGGCTGATGTTGCACAATTAAAATTAAAAAGATGCATGTGAGGTTGGACAAATGAGAATCACAGTCATCCATGTATTTACATATAAAACATTTTATTTAAACAAAACAACAACAAATAAAAGTAGGTACAGCCATGGCGTGTCATCCCTCGACAATCTGTGACTCACAGCCTGCAAGACAAAAAACAAAATAAGATTGTGCGTCATGAGCCCATCAAAGGAGAGAGAGATAGAGAAAGAAAGAAAGAGTGTGAGAGAGAGGAAGAGAGAGAGAAAAAGTGAGAGAGAGGAAGAGAGAGAGAAACAGTGTGAGAGAGAGGAAGAGGGAGATAAAGAGTGAGAGAGAGAGGAAGAGAGAGAGAAAGAGTGAGAGAGGGAAAGGAAGAAATGGAGAGGGAGTGCCGACACTGTGGACAAAACCTTCACAGCTCACCTTTCCACCACCTGTGTGTCTCCAACCACGTGCCGGGACATAGTGCAGCCCTCAAGCTCCCTCATCTGAAACAAAGTATAGAATCAGTAATGGCAGAGTACATACAACTGCACACGCCTAAATCGCAGTCCCAATCCTGCGCACTCAGGCTGCTGCACCCCATCCATTCTCTCACCCAGAGGTGTCTGCCCGCCCCTGCGCACCCAGGCTGCTGCACCCCATCCATTTCCTCCACCCAGATGTGTCTGCCCGCCCCTTCGCACCCAGACTGCTGTACACATCCACTCCCACCGCCCAGTGGTGACTGTACGCTAATGCGCAAATAAGCCTCTCTGCTCACCTTCCTCCACCGGCGTGTGTCCAAGAGGGCCCACCACGTGCCAAAGCAACCTTCTCAGACGTGGCGTACACGCGGTCCAGCTGAGCTCACATTTTATCTGTGTCTTGATTGCCAGGATGGTGTATGGAGGCCACGCATCGCAGGCTGCACACCCGCTCAGCTCTGGAGCACTAACC
>NW_028246237.1:0-1000 GCF_964263255.1 Lissotriton vulgaris | reverse complement strand
AACACTGTGGTAAGTCCTTCACCTCTAATCCCGATCCTCTGTAAAATACGTGCTTGCATCCAAAACTCCTCCCCCTAATGCAGTAGGCACACCTGTGTAAAGTTCGTTTTCAGTCCATCGAACTACACCTACCAGCATGCACTGTGTCGGCCTGCTGAGATGGTGGCGTGGGGGGGGCAAGTAAAGACAGTGGGTCCATGCAAGCTGCAGGCGAGTGGTATCCGAACCCCCAGGATCACATCACAGTCCGTGGCCGCCTCCCTTAGTCCCCTCGTACTGTTACCGCCGCTACTCCCAGGGTAAAATGTGGGGAAGGACTGTCAAATTGAGACACCACGCCCTGTAGAAGTAAAATACCTCCGTCTGCCCACATTTGTCTGGGGTTCCTGCCTGTCTCCGGACATATCAATACCTCGATCACAATCACGCTGAAACAGCGAAGAGCAAGTAACAAGTCTGGGACACTTTGTTGTAGCAGGGCCTGCTGTGCTGCGTCTCTGGTTGGTGAAGAAAATATCATGGAAAATTTCTTAGGAGAAGAAATCAGAGGCCGGATGGGAATTCAGGGTAAACAGCATACTTTAATGATGAAATCACAGTTGGGGCGGATGCATTTCGGCGAGATAGCCTTCTTCAGCGCCCAACACTGTGGTAAGTCCTTCACCTCTAATCCCGATCCTGTGTAAAATACGTGCTTGCATCCAAAACTCCTCCCCCTAATGCAGTAGGCACACCTGTGTAAAGTTCGTTTTCAGTCCATCGAACTACACCTACCAGCATGCACTGTGTCGGCCTGCTGAGATGGTGGCGTGGGGGAGCAAGTTAAGACAGTGGGTCCATGCAAGCTGCAAGCGAGTGGTATCCAAACCCCCAGGATCTCATCACAGTCCGTGGCTGCCTCCCTTAGTCCCCTCGTACTGTTACCGCCGCTCCTCCCAGGGTAAAATGTGGGGAAGGACTGTCAAATTGAGACACCACGCCCTGTATTTATATATATATA
>NW_028246236.1:0-15284 GCF_964263255.1 Lissotriton vulgaris | reverse complement strand
CCAATCCTCGTCCTCCTGTGCTGTTTCAGGTACAGTGTAATTGTGTGGTATGAAATGTTGGTTAATTTTGATCAAAGTCAATTTCCATATGTTTTGAGGTGAGAGACTAGTCCTTTTCACTGTAACAATTGCACTAGCCGTACTCTACACATGCTCAGCAGACACACTTCCTACAGGGCAAGACAGACACTTTATTGCCAACCTGCTGAGCTCTGGTGATTGGCACATCCTCCCCTACCAATATATCAATAGCTTTTGATCTACAAAGACCTCTTTTAGATCATCCAGATACTCCTGGAATATCCTGCGGATGGTCATTGGCCTCTTTTGCCATCGCCTCAGCACTGGACTTAAGACCTGCTGATTGAAACCAATACAATGCAGATGTTGGGTCCGGTCCTTCTGTTGCTGTTGTTGCTAGTGTTCTGGCTGATGGTGCTGTTGGCTACTGTGAAACAAGACTGCCCCCTCTGGAAGTTGAAGGCGGCACCCCAGAACTACCGGATGGGACTCTAAGTTCCAGCAGTTCTTGTTTCAGGTCACCGGCTTGCTCAACACTCCACCTCTTGTATTTTGAAACATCCCATTCAGAAATAAGGAATGAAAGTGGGCAGAATTTGTTTCTACTGTGAATTAAGTAGTGTGACACAGATTTACTGTTTGGATGAGATGATGTAATTTTGCAGCCTTCCATTATAAGCCAAACAAAAGAGTAAGCTCTCAACCAAGCCAGGCACTTCTGTGTTCTCATCCACACCTGTAGGGGTCAACTTTTCAGATGCTTTTCTTACCTGGTCCTGTAGCAGATGCAACCACAGTATAGCTTGGCCAATCATACTGTCCTCTTTTCAAAATTTCCATGTGAGAACCTCAAAAAGGAATAGCATCTGTGTCAGGCATTTGACTAATTAACGGGGAACAAAGACGCTCCCATTCCGGAATGAGAGCGCCTTTGTTCCCCGTTAATGGGATTGTACTACATGTGGCCGTGGGGCGGACCGCATTTCCCGGATGCACGTAAACGAAAATCAGTGAATTTAAGAAAACATGAGGGTAAAAGGTGTGCACTTCCACCTTGTTTTTGCAAAGGCATTTGACTATGCCTGATTTGCATCCATGATGTGGGAGTGCTGCACTTAGCTTACTCCCTAGAGGCCAGTGCAGCAGGCACATAAGTTGATGTTCCTAAAAGTATTTGGGGCGACAAGCCACTGGTGGGTTGCTGCTTCTTCTCACTGAACGCTTTCTTGAAAGCATCTTTTTGGGTACATCTTAATGCTCTCATTTGGCAGTTGCACTAAGCTAAACAAGCGAAAGAGAGTGGAGGACTGACATGTGATTGCACAGGCCTTCTGTTTGGCAATACTGCGAGTGATGTCTCCTCTCTTGTGCACCTAAAAACAATCAAGTAAGAAAAACATTTAGTATGAAAGCGTCAAGCAGCATTGTTGCAGTTTCAATCAGTACAGACAAAGGCAATATTAGTGTAGTTGTTTACTTAGGAAATAAATAATAACCACTTTAAAGTCAAACCACACAATCATACCAGACCCATCAGAATAGCACACAATATACAGAATAATAGAGCTCTTTCCTTTATATCCATATATTTTAAAGGAGACACCTGTGGCACTCAAGGAACTGCATGGGTAAATGGAATAGTAATCTTTTAAGAAGCAGAGGTTAGTGTGTGCCAATAACAGGCAATGTAGTACAGGAGAAATTAAATAATCATCATTTCACAAATGGATGATGCTGATGTGTCTAAAGTGCACAGCAACTAGTTTGTCTATGAGGAAATGGAATTATATATCTAAAAAACTGAAAGTTGTTGCTCTGCTGTGCTCATATTGTGGATGGATGGATGATTGATTGACAAAGGCAAAATGGGAGGAAGGAAATTAAAAGACAAAAATGAAAAATGTAAAATAAAAAATGTGCATTTAAAAAAATCAAACTCTAAAAAAACCTGAAAAAATTTAAACCAAAAAATTCAAAATTAAAAAAATGAGGAATTTTTTTAAAATATAAAAAATTGGGAAAATTAAAATTATAATAACTAAATAAAAAATGTAATAACAATGGCTAAAATAAATTACTGAAATTAAAAAATAATTTAAATTAAACATTAATAAAGATAAAATAACAATTATAATTAAAATAAATCAGTAATTGCTGATGTGTCTATGGGACGATGAGAAGAAACCTCCTGTAGGTGCAAAATAAAAAAAATAAAAAAAATGCATGACATTTATATATATATACATATATGCACTGTTCATCAAATTCTTATTATTAATATATATACTCCAATGATCCTTAAGCATATTATTAAACTGATATTTCATCCAACCATGCAGGCCTATGGCAAAGGCACACTGGCTGGATGCAAAAAATGTCTGCAATCCAGTGCCACATGATCACAACAACAACAACTAGCAAGTAGGCCTATGGCAAAAGCACATTGGATGTCTACACAAAATGGCCTCTAGCCACATGGTCAAACAACAACAGCCAGCAAGGAGGCATGGCCTCAACAAAAAACACATTCAGGACTATGGCAAAAGCACACTGGCTGTCTACAGAAAATGGCCACCAGCCACAAGGTCAAACAACAACAGCCAGCAAGGAGACATGGCCGCAACAAAGAACACATGCGGGCCTATGGCAAAAGCAGACTGGCTTCCTACACAAAATAGCCACCAGCCACATGGTCAAACAACAAGCAAGAGACATGGAAAACAAAGAACACATGCAGGCCTATGGCAAAGCACACTTCATGCCTACCCAAAAGGGACACCAGCCACAAGGTCATACAACAACAGCCAACAAGATGGCATGGCCGCAACAAAGAACACATGCAGGCCTATGGCGAAAGCACACTGGCTGCCTAAACAAAATGGCCACTAGCCACATGGTGAAACTACAACAGCCAGCAAGGAGGCATGGCCTCAACAAAGAACACATGCAGGCCTATTGCAAAAGCACACTGGCTTACTACACAAATTGTCCACCCACCATATGGTCAAATAACCAGCTGGAGACATGGATAACAAAGAACTCATGCTGGCCTATGGCAAAAACACACTCCCTGCCTACCCAAAATGGCCAACAGCCACATGGTAAAACAACAACAGCCAGCAAGATGGCATGGCCTCAACAAAGAACAAATGCAGGCCTATGGCAAAAGCACACAGACTATCTACACCAAATGGATACCAGCCGCATGGTCAAACAAGAAGCAGGAGACGTGGAAAACAAAGAACACATGCAGGACTATGGCAAAAAGACACTAGCTGCTTACCCAAAATGGGCAACAGCCAAATGGTCAAACAACAAGTAGGAGGCATGGAAACAAAGAACTTAGCAAGGCTAAGGGCACTGGCTATACAAAAAATGGCACCTAGCCACATGGCATGGGGAACAGATACAAATGTTGCCTAAGGCACACACATCACACACTGGCCAGACAAATGAGGTATGGTAACACAGGACAAAAACAGCATGAATTCAGCAGTACCAAAAACGAAAACTAACTTGGCTAAAAACAAGACACCTCCTCCAAATGCATCTAATATATTACCCCACCTTGACACTGTTTGCAAAAAAAAGTGAAATACCCCAAAACACAAATTTAGTAATTTAATCTATAAATAATGCTTCGTTTCAGCAGACACCACACAAACAGTTGTTTCATGCACCCATGACTAGCACTGGACCTAATGGCTAGAAGACTCATTGACAGACTAGGCAACATGATGAATTAAATGAACATTGCAAATGTATTAATAAACATTGACACAATTACTAACCTGTGCAACATTTATTTTTCCTTTACAAAAGAAGAAAAATGACATGTAAAAAAAAATACTAGGCCCCTAATGAAATTGGAGACCGCCCACCACAATAAATGTAAAAAATCAAATAAAAGTACAAATAAATCCTGGTGCTTGCCTCAGTCAAACAAACAACATATTTATACAACAGTTTTTTAACATACTTGCAAAATCTCAAATAGAAAGTCCTTAAAAACAATGGGGCATATTACCAAGGAGTGCGTTGGAAAACGCACAACGCACATTCCCGTATCGCCGGCTATTGCCGGTTTTTATCGCCGTTTTAGCGCGCAATTATCAATGCGCATCAGGTAGGCGAATTGAAATCCGGCGATAGTCGGCGATATGGCACATTAGTGCATGAAAATAAACGGTGTTTTCACGCGCTAATGTGGGCCTTGATAATATGGGGTGGTGGATTCAGCTTTTACGATCCTCACCGCCATGTTATCAATGCCTAACGCCTGGTCAGAGCAGGCGTTGGGAGACCTGCGATAAATGAGTTTATCGCAGGTCTTTTCCTCCTAACGCCTGCCTTGGTATTAGGGTGTTCCCACCTCCAACCACATTTTTCATGTGGTTGGACGTGGGAACGCCCACTTTGCATTTCATTAGCAATGTTTATCGCCGACATGCAAAGTAGGCTTGGGCCCGGCTTTATAATGCCCTTGTTAACAGGGCTCTAGCAGTATCGCCACTTTCTCTGCACAATTCTCCCAAAAAGTAGGCATGAGCGGGAAATCCGTTACGCCCGCGGATTTTGCGGATTTTTGGGAAATCCGCAATCTGCGAATTTTGCGGATTTCCCGCAAAATACGCAAAAAAAAATCCGCGGACGTAACGGGTTCAAAAGTTGAAACCCCACTCATGTAACTATTTTACAATGGCGCCAGCAAGCTGCCAGCGCCGTTGTAAAATAGTTACAAAGTTAGCGTGCACAGGACCCACTAGCTAAAACGAAGCAGGTGCTGCTTTATTTTATCTAAGTGCTTCCTGTGCAAGCTAACTTTGTAACTATTTTACAACGGCGCTGGCAGCTTGCTGGCGCCATTGTAAAATAGTTACATGAGTAGGCTGGGCACAGGTCTGCTTTCTTCCCAAATCTACGGTGGAAAATCAGCTGTGATGCTGGATAGAGGCCTTTGCATCCTTGACTTTCACGAGCGCAATACCCGTGCTGTTCCTGTGACCAGGAGCTTCTTTCTCTTCATCTGCTGAACTGATCTTTCTCTGACCTTTTATACACACAAGAGGCACATGAACTCGCACAGAAGACCCCCCCACCACAAAATCCGCAAATCCGCGGATTCGCAAAATCCGCGGATTTTGTGAATTCGCAAATCCGCAAATTCGCGAATCCGCGGATTGCGAATCCGCAAAATCCGCCCATGCCTACAAAAAAGCGGCTATACTTGCCCTTGGTAATATGCCCTAATGGTATATATGCAGCAGACAAGACAACGAGAATGATTCTTCCAAGTCCAAATCCAATGGACAAAGCACTGTGAGGAGCCTGCTGGACAGGAACAAGTAGTTGGAGTCTCTAGGGGAACTTACTTCCGGTTGCAAAAAAAAGTTTTAAAAAGCATCTCGTACAAAAAAAAACAACTCCAACAGCCTGATGGAGAAGAAAATCCACTCTAAAAGCCTCTCGGCTGCTTCTCCAGCACAGAAGCTGCTTGAGCACAGCGTTCATAATCGGTGTTCAATTGGCACCATCGCAGTCGGAAGCCATGTAATCAAGCGCAAAGTATTGTGCAAGCTCGCTAGCTGCCTGATATTGCCATTGGGATTGATCAGGCGCGGCGAAGCAAAGTTTGAGCACATGAATGGATAAAAAATCCACTTCATGCCCAGGAAGGGGGAATTCATGAATTGTGGAGGAGCGCGGAATGCCTGAATTCTGCAAACTTAGTTAGTATATATGTTTAACACTTCATAAACTGTTAGAAAACACTGATGTCATCAGTGATGTCATTTGAGATGTCATCATTGCTGTCACTGACCATGTCATGAGTGATGCAATATGTGAGGTCATAAGCAGTTCATTGCGGCTGCATAACATATAGTTTCCTCAAGTAAGTATAACTGCTGAATTTCAATGGTTTTGTATGAGTGAAATCTGGGTATAACTATAACATCTCTTTAACCTTTATATTTTTCAGTGACTATATATTATAGCCATATAGTTATTATGGAAATAGTATATAGTTATAGTTAGGTCAGCTGTTCCATAGGAAAAGTGTTGTTTGTGCCGTTTATTACTTTGGCACAGTTTGACGAATATGCACAAAACTTTCCAAAAAGGTGCTACTTTTTGACAAGTATGTGCATGGAAAATGTTGGGCTGAGAAAAAATGGGTGTCCCCATGCATTTTCCATTTAGCTTATTAAGACAGGCTATTGCAAACACTGCTAAACAGAATTACACCAACATCTTTGTCTACAGATTGTACTGTCTGTGATTTGGTGAAAATCCATTTGGTATTATTTGAGAAATTAAGGATCAATAATAATTGTATATTTGGATGGTTGGGTCTGTGAGAGGCTCAAATGACTATTCCTGGAGCTCCAACTTGAAAATGGAATGTATATGCCCTGCTAAGCCCCAGGGAATGCCACCCCTGGGGCTTTAATTAAATATGCGGGGGGCCTCGCGGGCCACTCAAGGCCCAGGAACCACCACCTCCCCGGTGATTTGAAAATAGAGGGAGGGTGGTTGTGCTGCCCCCCTGCTGGAGCCCTTGATGACCCTGGGGACCACCACCCCCCAGGCTAGCCCATGCAATGACCCGGAGTACCCTCCCCCGGGACCTTGCTGTTTGCTATGGCAGGACAGGAGCATGGCTCCCGTCCTGTCATAGCAAACCCTGCTTTACTTCATTGAAGAGAGAGCATGAAAACCTGCTCTTGTTTCAATGAAGCAAAGCAGGATTGCAGGTTAGCAGCTCCCCTTGCCCAAAATCAAGGCTGGTTCCTGCAGGAGGCGGGGAGCCGACGGGACCATGGGGGCATTGGTGCTCCCCCCACGGTCCGCAATGAAGAGGCCAGGCCCCAGGGGATGGGGGCCAGAATTGGACAAGGGAAGGGGGACCACGAGGCACTCCTTCCTAATGATTAATAAAAACAGTCAAGAATTGGGCATGCCCCGGAGGATGGGGTCCTCGGGCAAATATAAGTGAATGGAAGTGGACTATTTTTTAAAAAGGTTTGGAGTTGTGATCCTAACAGGGCACTCAGCACCGCCACCTACTGTGAACTCTCTGGGTGCGTGGCTGTCAGCGCAACTCCCAGGTGTGAACATACAGGGAGCGCAGCTCTTAGCTCGGCCCCCTAGTGTGAATGTACTGGGTGCGCGGTTCTCAGCGTGGCACCCGAGTACTTCATAGGTCTTTTAAAAGACCATTTACCTGTTAATGAGGCTTTGTTATATTTTCACCCCTTCTTAGAGCCCCTGAATCTCCACTCTGCCTAAGACTGATAGAATTAGCCCCCCCAAAATTGTTATCAGCCTCCCCTAAAATTTGTCTCTAGTTGCGCCTCTGACTGCTTTACGCCGGCTCTGCCCACTCCGCTTATTTTTACAAAATTCCTTATATTCTATCCTCCCTATATCAATGATTCAGCAGTGGGACTGGGAATAGCTTGCAGATAGGATTCTGGGCCTTTTATTACCGGTTCTCCACAGACCCAGCAGCTCGTTTTAGGGGATCCAGTGGAAGGGACTTTGGGGATCCAACAGTCAGAATTCCTTGATTCAGAGATCAACAACCTGAGAGGGTATCCACTGAATGAGAATGCAGTATACCACAATTAGAATTCCAAGCTCCTGGACTTGGTATTCCAGGCATCCGTGCAGTATTCCCGCTAGCCAGTGGCCCAGATTTTAGTGGGCAGGAACCCAGGGTGCTAGAGCAAAGGATGTGAGGATCCCGTAGCAGGGAAGGCGGGTGCCTCAGGAACCGGCGCAGTGTCTACTCACACTCCATGCACAGTGTCGGCTCTCCCAATGCTTGGTTTGCATTCCTGATGCTCCGCCGGGGTTGCCACTGGTTGGCAGCCAAATAAAGCCAAGCTTGTGCTCGGGGTTAGGCTCCACCAACATATGTACTTATCCAATCACTTTGCCAATCCCGAATTCACGATACACTCTCCTTGCAGTACTCTAATCATCCAGTCTCTACCCATGTACTCATAGAATGACTCAGACAAAGTTACATAACCGAGGTCTTCCCCACTGCTGGAGGTAACATGGTTGCGTGCACAGTCAACAGCACAATATAATGTGGTATGGCCCAGGGCCATCATGCAAACATAATGAAGACACAGACACAGCAAGATAGCTGGTGGACATGGCTAGGGGCACAGGTGCTCGGCCCATTTTTATTATCAGGGTCACATGTCCAGTACGTCTGTGCTGGATGCGTGTGGGGTGAGTGTAAGCCAGCCTTCAGGAAATGGTTGGTGCTGGAAACAACTATAACAGTGATCATCGGATCACACACAAAGTTTCAATCATAAAGGGTCCAGGCTTATGGTGAGCTAAGGTAGGGGCACCAGATCTGAAATAACACACAAAACATTCTATTGTAAAGGGTCCATGACTTGTGGTGCGCCGAAGTAGGGGCAGCAGATCGGAAATCATACACAAAAGATTCTATCATAAAGGGTCCATGAGTTGTGGTTCACTGAGGTAGGGGCACCAGAGATGAGTGTGCTGATGTGAATAAATTGTTAATGTCCTTTCAGAATATTCCTGCTGCCTGAGGTGACATTGTTGCGCCCAGTGTCTACAGCATGAATCATAAAGGGTCCATGAGTTGTTATGTATAGAGTTAGTGGCACCTGAAGAGTTCAGCATTTGCGCAGCCAGCAATGATGGCATGTCCTTGCAGGACAGGAATGGATTGGATATGTTTGAGACCTGCTGACCACAGTGTAGGCCGGAGGTAGTGGTCAGCAAGGGCCCACAACCACATGGTGTTGAGTTGTGGTGCACTGAGTTAGTGACATCAGTGGTACTCAGTGTGTGCACTGCCAGCTATGATACGTGGTTTGGGCGGACCGCACTGGGAGCAATGTCTTATTGCGAATGAATTCTGCCTTAATAAGGCCACGTGGCAGTGAC
Organism: Lissotriton vulgaris; assembly: GCF_964263255.1. NCBI lineage: Eukaryota > Metazoa > Chordata > Amphibia > Caudata > Salamandridae > Lissotriton > Lissotriton vulgaris. Next base: position 6,320 of record NW_028246236.1, on the reverse strand, counting down.
TTGTGGTGCATGAGTTAGTGGGATCAGAAGCATTCAGCGTGTGCGCAGCCAGTGATGATGTGTGGTGCTGGCGGGCCGCACTGGGAGCAATGTCTGTTGCCTACTGGACTGTGTCATCTGCAATCGCGACTCGATCTGTATTGTGAGCCCTGCTGTCCGCAGTGTTGATCGAAGGCAGTAGTCAGCACACACATTGAGGAATGCTTTCTGTCACTTCCTCTTGACAAAATCCGAGGATACAGAGTACAATTCACTCTGCAATTAATAAATCAAGACTGAATTTGACTAGTAAGCTTGATGACCACAGTGTAGGCGTATTGAACAAAAGATGAACTATGTATGGAATACATTGTTGAAATATGTAGGTTTCAGGAACGTTATAGTTAGATGCCTATTGGACTCTGAAATTAATGAATCAAGACTGAATTTAAATTGTGAGCCCTGCTGACCAGTGTAGGCTGGAGGCAGTGGTCAGCAAGGGCCCACAGGCACATGGCATTGAGTTGAGCTATATAATAAGTGCCAACTGAAGCACTCAGCATGTGCCCAGCCAGCAATGATGTGTGTTCCGGCCAGGCCGCACTGGTAGCAATGTCTGTTGCCTACTGGACTCTGCAATGAATGAATCAAGACTCAATTTTAATACTGAGCCCTAATGTCTGCAGTGTAGCCCGGAGGGATAGGTTAGCAAGGGCGCACAGCCACGTGGCATTGACTTCAGCTGCACAGAGTTAGTGGCACCTGAAGCGACATGATGTGTCATCCGGATGGGCTGCACTGGACTGTGCAATTAATGAAGCAAGACTGAAAATGAATTGCGAGCCCGGCTGACAGCAGTGTAGGCTGGTGGCAGTGGTCAGCAAGGGCCGACAGCCACATGGCGTTGACTTGAGCAAAACAGATTGGGAGCATTTGGTCTTCATAACCGATTATACTATCTTACACAATTTGCATCAGCACTAATCTTGAATTGTGAGCCCTGCTGACCGCAGCTTAGGCCGGAGGCAGAGGTCAGCAAGGTCTCACAGCCATGTGGCATTGACTTGAGCTGCACAGAGTTAGTGGTACCTGAAGCACTCAGCGTGTGCACAACCAGCGATCATGCGTGGTCCGGGACAGCCGCACTGGAAGCAATGTCTGTTGCCTACTGGACTGCGTCATCTGCAATCGCGACTCGATCTGAATTGTCAGCCCTGCTGACCACTGTGTAGGCCGGAGGCAGCGCTCAGCAAGAGCCAACAGCCGCGTGGCATTCACTTGAGCTGTACATAGTGCAAAGTTCGTTTCAGCTTGATACACCTGCATGTTCACTTCACCCACACTGCGCAGGAACAGCTGGAGACTAAGCAAGGTAACCACGCCATAGCAAGCTTCCTGCACGTGTTGGGGGCAATTGACTGCACACATGTACTACTTGTGCCCCCTACCGACACTGCATACAATCACTGTAACAGAAACCACCTGCATTTCAACAGTGTGCAGGCAAAACTGGACCACCGGGGCCTGTACACTAATGTCGTCGCAAACTTCTCAGGCAGTGTGCATGATTCCTACATCTTTGGCAAGCATCCCAGGCCTAGTCCCAGACCAGTCCGCCGCCCAGCGATGACTGCCTGACCCTGCGCACCCAGACCTCAATGCTCGCCAGACGCCACTGGTGTGTCTCCACGAGGGCCCACCATGTGCCGGAGCAACCTGCTCAGCCATCGCTGGATTCTACGGCACAGGCCCCAGCACATCCTGTCGCACCGTGCCGAGGAGCCATGTCTGTACAGCCAGCTGCCTTTGGTGTACCCGCAGTCCACCCGAGCACACAATTCAAATTTGGTCGTGATTGCAAGGATGGTGTATCTAGGCCTACGCATCATCGCAGGCTGCACACCCGATCAGCTCTGGAGGCACTAACTCAGTGCATCTCAAGTCATCGCCACATGGTGGGAGGCCCGTGTTGGCCAAAATGCCTCGGCTGCCATCAACTCTGTGCACCTCAAGTCATCGCCACATGGCAGGAGTCCAGTGTCCAGCAAAGTGCTTCGGCTGCCACCAACTCTGTGCACCTCAAGTCATCACCACATGGTGGGAGGCCCATCTCAGCCAAAATGCATTGGCTGCCACCAACACTGTGCATCTCAAGTCATCACCACATGCCAGGTGGCCTGTGTCCGGCAAAGTGCTTCGGCTGCCACCAACTCTTTGCACCTCAAGTCATCGCCAGGTTTCAGGAGGCCCATGTCAGCCAAAGTGCCTCTGCTGCCACCAACTCTGTGCACCTCAAGTGATGGGCCCTTGATTGATTATCGGGGTGCGGGCATCATCATGTCACCTCCGGCAGTGGGGATTTTGATGTGGTAGGTCCCTATGCCCTCATGTATACATAATAACCACACAGACACACCCCGAAAGAGAATGGAAATGGCCTCTAGCACGTGCGCCGGCTCTTTTGATTGGCAGGGTCACATGTCCTATGACAGCCGTGCTGCGTGTGTGTGGTGTGGGTGTAAACCAGCCATGAGGGAGTGACTGTGGCATGCTGGCAACTAGACCGGTGATCAGCAGATCACTACATGGACGACCTGGGACATGTAACATTGTAGTTCCCTCCCTGTAAGCGTAAGAGGAGTGGGCTGGCTGAAACGCACATCCTTCACAACTTTACCAATATGGCGGTTTGAATCCGCACATCGACTGAGATAGGTACACAATGGGTTTATATATTACTATTTAAGAAAACAAAAGACATTACATTATTTTAATAACAAACAAAACAAATTACAAAAACAATTTGTAGGATATTAAAGTTGCAAAATATCACTAAAGAAATTTCAAAATTACTGAAAAAGCCATAGGTTTAATGAACATTATAATTCGAAATTAGCTTTTAAAAAACCTTTGAAATTCACTGAACTTCACAGACGTTATTAGTTAGTTGGACATTTCACTCATAAAAAACAGAGAAATTCTGCCGTTATAGTTAGTTCAGCTGATGACGTTACATATTACATCATTCATAACATGGTCAGTGACATCACTGATGACATCACTGATGACATCATCCATGTGATAATCTGATGCACCTCCTCATACCCTAATATAAACTTTGATACACCCACTCTAAAATACAGACTACAATTTTCAAAACCATAGACACACAAATACCAGTTAGTACATACCCACACACTAATTCCTAGGTCTACACACACATTCACTCATTTACCCTTACAGTCACTCATACATGCAGGCAACCATCACTACGGCACTATTATATGCACTCACATATCTATACAGACACTCACAAACAGCCACTCATCCATAGAGTTACTCACACACCTAGTCTGTCATGCAAAATACGATGCAGGGTGCGCTACGAAATTCTTTTTATTAATTAAATTGTTTACTTACCTTCAATTATCCATACTCCAGTTTTTAGCACCCCCCACCCTGCCCCTTCCCCGCCTCTCCGCCCCACCGAAACTCCCTCCACAGGCCGTGGCTGGTGAGGAGGTGCATCAGATATTAAGTGGTTGAGGTCATCAGTGCTGTCCCTGTCCATGTTATGAGTGATGTAATATGTGATGTTATCAGCAGTGCATTGTGGGAGCATGAGTTATAGTTAGCTCAGCTAACTATAACGGTTGAATATCTCTTGTTTTGTACAAGTGAAATGTCAACCTAACTATAACATCCCTGAAACCTGTGTTTTTTTCATTCAATATCTAAGGTTTTTAAAATGCAAATTCCTAACTATTTCATCCCTGGAACCTGTTTTTTTTCAGTGAATTTCTAAGGTTTTTTAAATGCTAATCCCTATCTATAACGCCCCTGAAACCTGTGTTTTTTCAGTGAATTTCTAAGATTTTTAAAATGTTAATTTCTGACTATGTCTACATAGGTAGAACATGTACAGAATGGGAAGGAAAGGTGCAGACAGAAGAAAGAGAAGTACAAAAAGAGGAAAGAGAGGTGCACAAAGAGGAATAAAGGTACAGAAAGAAGCAATCAAAATACAGACAGAGGAAACAGAAGTCCAGAAAGGAAGAAACTTGGAGAAAGAAGTAAGAGAAGTGCAGAAAGTAGCATCATAGGTGCAGAAAGAGGCCTACATTCACTGTACCTTTTCACAGACTCAAACAAAGTAGCCTAATCACTAATCCTTCGCCCAAGATATCTTAAACCTCACTTTTCTCTTGAAGGTTCATTATTCATCGACTGCTCCGAATGTTAGGCCTACCAAATGTCAACAGCAATCCTAACCATATTGCTGTTGTAAGTCAGACCAAGTGTGTGAAGGTATGCATGTGTGTGTCTCTGCTTTTACCTAGTGACATGTTGCTTGAAAATAAATATACAAATACTTGAACACCTGTGTTTCCACCAGCATACTCTGTAAATTTGTGTACAAAAAGGTGTATGCATTTCTTTCTGCTCGTAATGCAGGGCACATGGCTGTTCAAGAGGTTATTTGAGGGGCTCTATAACACCTAGACACATAAGAAATATCATCCTGTTTAACCGAATGACAGAGCAGAATTAAGAAGGTTTGGCCACCTTTAGGAGAAGCTACCCACTTTTTAAGCTACCATCTTCAGATGCATAACACTTTTGAGAATACATGTACAAGTAGACATATACCTTAGTCGTGAGAGCACACAGACCTTTAAACTTGACAGCTTGCACTTCCCATTTGAATACAGAAAAGGGTGAGAGAAGTACAGAAAGAAGCAAGAGAATTGCAGAAATGAAAGAGAGGCGCAGAAACAGTAAGAAACTTGCAGAAAGAGGCAAGAGAAGTGCAGAAAGAGGGAGGAGAATTGTAGAAAGAGGGAAGAAAAGTGCCGAAAGAGGCAATAGAAGAACAGAAAGAGGCAAGAGAGGTGCAGAAAAAGGGACGAGGGGTGCAGAAAGAGGCAAGAGGGATGCCAAAAGAAGCAAGAGAGGTGCAGAAAGAAGCAAAATAGGCACAGAAAGAGGCAACAGGGTTGGCGAAATAAGCAAGGGAGGTGCAGAACTAAGCAAGTAAAGTGCAGAAAGAAGCAACAGATGTGTAGAAAGATGCAAGAGACCTGCTGAAGGATGCGCGAGAGCTGCAGAAAGAGGCAAGAGGGGTGAAGAAAGAGGCAAGTGGGTTGCAGAAAGAGGAAGAAGGCTGCAGAAAGAGGCAAGAAGGGTACAGAAAGAAGCAGGAAAGGTATAGAAATAAGCAAGAGAAGCGCAGAATGAAGGAACAGAGGTGCAGAAAGAGGCAAGAGAAGAGTAGAAAGAAGCAACAGAAATGTAGAAAGAGGCAAGAGAAGTTCAGAAAGAAGCAACAGAGGTGCAGAAAGAGGCAACAGAAGTTCAGAAAGAGGCAAGAGAGGTGCAGTAAGAGGCAAGAGAAGAGCAGAAAGAAGAAACAAAAATGTAGAAAGAGGCAAGAGAAGTTCAGAAAGAAGCAACAGAGGTGCAGAAAGAGGCAACAGAAGTTCAGAAAGAGGCAAGAGAGGTTCACAAAGAAACAAGAGAGGTGCAGAAATAGGGAAGACGAGTGTAGAAAGAGACAACAGGGGTGCAAAAAGAAGCAAGAGAGGGGCAGACAAAAACAAGAGAACAGCCGAAAGAAGCAACAAAGGTGAAGAAAGAGGCAAGAGAAGTGCAGAAAGAGGCAACAGAGGTGCAGAAATAAATAAGAGCAGTGCAGAAAGAGGCGAGATGTGCAGAAAGAGGCAAGTGAGGTGCAGACAAAGACAAGAGGTGTGCAGAAAAAAGTAAGAGAAGGGCAGAAAGAAGCAACAGAGGTGCAGAGAGGGGCAAGACAATTGCAGAAAGAGGCAAGAGCAGTACAGAAACAGACAGGTGAGGTACAGAAATAGAGAACAGGGGTGCAGAAAGAGGCAAGAGAGGTGAATAAAGAGGGACGAAGGGTACAGAAAGAGGCAAGATGGGTACAGAAAGAACCAAGTTATGTGCAAAACGAGGCATGTTTGCAGAGTGTTGTAAAAATGAGCGCTACCTCAGACCACCTCTCAGCAATCCCACTGTGTTACGGGCTTACTAGAGCTATCTGGTGGGCTAGTTGACCCCTAAGGACCCACAGTAGCAATAGGTATATTATTCCTGAACCCAGAGCACGCCCAGAGGCACTTTTGCAGAGTAGGGCAGTGGGGCGGGGCCTCCGGTGAGATGCCAGCTTCTCCTTTCTTCATTGTTTTTTTATGCAGGGGGTCTGTGTGGAACCCCTTCCCTTAATACTTTTTGGGCTCTGGGGACCCCATCCCCCGGGGCCTGACACATATATTTTTTTACAAAACAAAAACGGGAAGGGGGCCATTCTTCCTATTAATGTT
>NW_028246235.1:0-1000 GCF_964263255.1 Lissotriton vulgaris | reverse complement strand
TAGGGCCCTGGGGCTCCGGGCCCGAAGGCGGCAGCGGCGTCGGGACAGGGGGGCCCTGCGGCGCCGGGCCCAAAGGAGTCGGTGGCGTCGGGGCCGAAGCACTCGACGGCGTCGGGGCCGAAGCCCCAGACCCGCTAGGGGCCCCAGAGGTTCCTCATGGCCATGAGGAAGTGCTCGATCTCCCCCTGTGTCGCGTCTCACCCAGGGACCGGAGGGTGTGGAGCAGGCCGCGACACCCGCGACTCCGGCGGAGCCGCGTGGGCGGTGTCACCCAAACCCCCGGCCGCGTTGCGCGAGCGTCGGAGGGAGTCAGAAGAGCGATGACGCCTCCTCGACTTCTTGTGTTTCTTACCTGACGACGACTTCGACCCGGAGGAGTGGTGCCGACTCCCGGAGCTGTGGTGGCTCCGTCCCCGCCATCTGTCCCTCGACCTCCCGTGGGTCCGGGACCGGGACCTCTCGCAGCACGGGCCGACTGCTGGAGTTCGAGTCGCCTGCAGGACCGCTCCCGCCTGGCTTTCGAAGGGAGGGCCTGGCAGTCGGAGCAGGCCTTGTCGTCGTGGTCGACGCCTAGACAAGTTAGACACAGGTGGTGAGGATCTGTGGCCGACATCGTGCGGTCGCAATCCTCGCAGTGCTTGAATCCAGGCATCCCTATGGCACCGATCAGAGTCGAACGACTTCGAAAAGATGATCAAAAAGGTTAGTCAAAAAGTGACTAGAAGTACTGCTTTTTCCAGATCTGCGCTTGCTGGCGCGAAAAAAAGAAGAACTGACGTCAGCACGCGGAGGCGGCATCTAAGTACTCCGCCGACGTCATCACGGCACCCACGACGCCGACGACGGACGCGGAGCCGCAGACGACGCTTACCGACGCGCAGGGGTACTGCTACGCAAAAGTTTCCGGATCAAGTCTGACGCCTGGGGATATTCTAAGGTAAGGAATCTATCACTAACGTGTCTCTTTCAGATTCTGCTTTACTCGTTGGCAAATGTCAAA
>NW_028246234.1:0-12323 GCF_964263255.1 Lissotriton vulgaris | reverse complement strand
GTCCGTGGTGGCCCCACCATCATCAGGCCCATGGTCCTCCACCGTTATAGGGATTGAAGTTCCTTCTGACAGGCTCCTTGTGCCCATTGGATCCGTGCTGATCGGTCTCTCCAATCTTCATTTTAATGGCGGTGAGACCGCCACAGACGGGCTGTCCGTGGGGGTCCCACCATCATCAGGCCCATGGTCCATGGACGGCCACCATTGTAGGGATTGAAGTTCCTTCTGGCTGGCTCCTTTTTGCCCATCGGATCGGTGCTGGACGGTCTCTCCAATCTTCATTTCAATGGCGGTGAGACCGCCACAGACGGGCTGTCCGTGGTGGCCCCACCATCATCAGGCCCATGGTCCATGGACCTCCACCGTTGTAGTGATTGAAGTTCCTTCTGACAGGCTCCTTGTGCCCATTGGATCCGTGCTGGTTGGTCTCTCCAATTTTATTTTCAATGGCGGTGAGACCACCACAGACGGGCTGTCAGTGGTGGCCCCACCATCATCAGGCCCATGGTCCATGGACCGCCACCGTTGTAGGGATTGAAGTTCCTTCTGACAGGCTTCTTGTGCCCATTGGATCCGTGTTGGTCGGTCTCTCCAATCTTCATTTCAATGGCGGTGAGACCGCCACAGACGGGCTGTCCGTGGTGGCCCCACCATCATCAGGCCCATGGTCCTCCACCGTTATAGGGATTGAAGTTCCTTCTGACAGGCTCCTTGTGCCCATTGGATCCGTGCTGATCGGTCTCTCCAATCTTCATTTTAATGGCGGTGAGACCGCCACAGACGGGCTGTCCGTGGGGGTCCCACCATCATCAGGCCCATGGTCCATGGACGGCCACCATTGTAGGGATTGAAGTTCCTTCTGGCTGGCTCCTTTTTGCCCATCGGATCGGTGCTGGACGGTCTCTCCAATCTTCATTTCAATGGCGGTGAGACCGCCACAGACGGGCTGTCCGTGGTGGCCCCACCATCATCAGGCCCATGGTCCTCCACCGTTATAGGGATTGAAGTTCCTTCTGACAGGCTCCTTGTGCCCATTGGATCCGTGCTGATCGGTCTCTCCAATCTTCATTTCAATGGCGGTGAGACCGCCACAGACGGGCTGTCCGTGGTGGTCCCACCATCATCAGGCCCATGGTCCATGGACGGCCACCATTGTAGGGATTGAAGTTCCTTCTGGCTGGCTCCTTGTGCCCATCGGATCGGTGCTGGACGGTCTCTCCAATCTTCATTTCAATGGCGGTGAGACCGCCACAGACGGGCTGTCCGTGGTGGCCCCACCATCATCAGGCCCATGGTCCATGGACCGCCACCGTTGTAGGGATTGAAATTCCTTCTGACGGGCTGCTTGTGCCTATCGGATCAGTGCTGGTCGGTCTCTCTAATCTTCATTTCAATGGCGGTGAGACCGCCACAGACGGCTGTCCGTGGTGGTCCCACCATCATTAGGCCCTAAATTACTGACAAATTAAAGATTACTGTTTTACTCCTCAAATTGGAAGATCTCAGCACCACTATTTATACTAGAAATAGCTGCTGGTCTGCTGCAAAAAAGGTCAAAAGGCCATCCCCTCACAAACTAAAAATAACATTAATAAATTGATGCAGCTTCTTGGGCAATAATTATGATAAAGAATCAAGGATTAACCAGTTATTGGACAGCAAGATCTACTCTTGAGGTTAAAGAAACCCCGATTCATAAACTGATCTTAAACAATTTACAGCTAATTTCAACTCTGCCTACACAGGAGAAGTTTGCTTTATACTCCCTAGCACACGTTTGGTAATATAATTCTGGCAGTTTACATGTGTTTCCACCATACATCAGTCATACATTCGTAAAGAATTTCAGTTCCTTGTATTCAGGTTTGTTGATGGTGTAGTTTTATTTCTGGAGACGTCACAGCCGACACGTGTTTCGTCATTGAGGGAATGTAACCCACGACTTTCTCAAGGCTATTCTCCAAAATGTCGTTATTTATTTGCTGAGGTGATAATTTAAACTCTCAATGGGGTTCTGCTTGGGGACTTTATTTCTTGTTAGCACGTTCGTTGTAACCGGAGTATCGGTTATTGTTGCAGACAGCTGCTCGCTGTGTATTTCGTGTTCAAAATTCGGTCCCCGCTGCAATCTCTATCGTGCAGTATAGAGATTGCAGCGGGGACCAAAAGGTTGGAATTATCACCTCAGCACATAAATAACGACATTTTGGAGAATAGCCTTGAGAAAGTCGTGGGTTACATTCCCTCAACGACGAAACACGTGTCGGCTGTGACGTCTCCCGAAATAAAACTACACCATCAACAAACCTGAATACAAGGAACTGAAATTCTTTACGAATGTATGACTGATGTATGGTGGAAACACATGTAAACTGCCAGAATTGTATTACCAAACGTGTGCTAGGGAGTATAAAGCAATCTTGTGGCGCCAGCTAACTAGAAGAGGGAAAGTGGTTCTCTTCTCCTTGTAGCACCGTATTTCTCATAAACAACTGATCTAGAAATAAGAAAGGTGGACATTCCTTTGAGGCGCCATAACCTAGTCAAATACCACTAGTCAAGTTTAGAAAGTACACAGGAGAAGTTGTACATGCACACAATACGGCAGGACAGGGACCTTCTAGACCTCCTATTGACCGCAGCAGTTACATTGGTCCTGTCCAACTGGAAGGATATACTGCTAGGACATCACACAAATGCTGGTTTAATTGGGAGACATACCCCAGAGGCGCAGATAGCACTGCCCTGCAAAACTCACCCTGGAGACCAGATACTAGAGGGATGTGGAAGTCGCTAGACATTCTCCTGGACTCCTACGAACCCCCGTGAGTCCACTTGGAACCCCCGGGAGGAGATCGGCCCCCACACAGTGATACAACCCCAGACTAGGCTCATAGCGAGTGAGCACTTCTTGCACCCTACCTCTACTCTTTCTCTCCTTTCTTCTCTCTTCTTGCTATTCGGTTTCTAATTTTTCCAGCTAGTCAACACAGGGGGGACCAGCTGGACGTGTACAGAACAGAGTCATGTAATTTCTGTAATACCAACTATGTTCATCTGGTAACCCTTAACAAAAATGCGAATGTACTTGTTTTGTAAAAAAAAAATACCTTGAAATCAAACTGACATTTCTTTAAATTTGTAATTTGAGTTAAAGGAGCAGCGAACAGTTTGCAATTAAGAAGCTGTCTAAGTCCAATAGAAAACCAGAGTCAACCTCATTGAAAGTAAGAAGCAGTTCAGGTTAAAAGAACGTTAAAGTCAAGTATTGGGAAAGGCAATAGTTCTGGTGTGTACTTGTGAGCGGAAGATTCACGTCGCGGACAGTGAAGTTAGCCAATGGCTGAAGTGGGCTGACCCACCGCCCGAAGTTAGCCAATGGCTGAAGTGACCCACCGCCCCAATACTGTGGTATCTGGAAGTAACATGTGAAGGGTTGACTAAATGAACAGGAGGACTGGCTGAAAACCTCGAAGTAAATATGTCATACATATTTCAGTATAATTGTACTGGTTAACGTCATACTCAATAAAAGCAATGTTCAAACGCAGCATTGGAAATATTCCAAAATGGGAGGAGAGAACAGATTGAACAAAATGTTGTCAGATTATGTAGGATTTAAAATGCTATTTTCACTAAGAATCAGAAGCTATAGCATTTAATTGAGTCTCAAAATGTAGCGCAATTCAAACCATAAACATACATACCTTGCGGCTGTGGGTTCCTGTTGGACAGGCCACGTGAAGGGCTCGCTCCCTCCCCACATGACAAGGCCCGAGCCCGGCCCTCCAGGTGTAACCCACAGTAACCACCCGCTCCCCGTCTCATACGGGACCTCTGCCCCTGGACATCCCTGCATCATGGGCCCAAATCACTACCGGCCCCCTCGCCCGGCCTGGGCGCCATCTTGGACATTGCACCACGAGGCCGCGTGGCCTCCGATCGACCCTAACCCTGGGCTGGGCCAGGCCCCGACATCCCGGCACCACCATCCACCCAGGAGGTGAACGGACCACTTGGCAGGTCAATGGGAGAAAGAAGTGTCGATGGCTCTCCCCCGCCAGGTGCCGATCGCCCCCAGCTCCCCCAGGCGCTGGCTCCACCCCCCTGCTGGGTGTCTGGACTCCCTCATCCCGGACCTCCCGACCTCCAAGTGCGAGGGTCCGGACATCAAAGGGTGCCAGACCTATAACTGGGGCAGCGCCAGAGCAGGAAGGCAATTGTATCCTGGAGTCGAATGACGCAGTGAAGAACTCATCCTTGACGGACTGCTGGCGCTGCCGCAACCTTCTGAAACCTTCATCCTCATCGGGACCTGCTGGCGTGGCCGCGGACCGTTTGTACTACCACCTTCTCGGGACCTGCTGGCTCCGCCGCAGCCCGATCATCTAGAACGCCGAGCTCGAGGATTGTGAGCTATCCATCTTATCATAGCACCTACCAGATTGGTAACGAGACTGTCCCGCTACCCCTTCACCCCAAACCAAGAGACTAGAATCGAGGGGACCCCTGAGTCCAGACCTCCTTGTACCATTCCACCGTACTTAAAGATTGCCTATAAAGAACGTTAAACCTTATTTCTGTGTGGTTTACCTCTGTGGGGGGGAAGTTACTCGTCTGTACGATCGCTGGAGACGGCTCTCCCCGGAGACCTCTCCCCTTGTCCTCGGCCGACCCTCCCGGTCCGTCTAACATTGGTGGCTAACGGCGGGATCCGAATCAACGCGTAATCGTACAGAGAGTAGCTCACCCCACGACGAAACCACAATGACAACCAAAGAGAGCGGATCCACCGAGAAATTCCAGATGGAGAAACTGGAAGAGTACAGCCATCGTGAGTTGAAACAATTCTGCATCGAACTAGGTATCGCTACCACCGGTCTGAGTACTAAAGACGATTTCACGCACGCCATTGAGTCATGGGCAGAAACCGGGGCCGTCAGACCCCCGGACCAAAATGTTGCAGCATCAGAGAGGAACACCACGGCTCCCGAGGAGCGAAGAACGGGTCTCTCACAGGAAGAGATCGAAGAGAGAGAAAAAACCAGACTACACGAGTTAGAAATGGCCCGGCTCAAAATGGATGGCGAACTCAAATTAGCCGAACAAAAACTGAACCTAGAACATCTGCGGCTCCGAGAAGAACGGGAAGAAAAACAGAGACAACGAGAACTCGAAGAAAAGAGATTAGCGTATGAACACGAGCGCAAGCTAGCCGAAATAGACTTACGTAAGCAGAACAAAGAATTAGGGGTGCACGAGCAACAGCGCGCCCCAGGAGCAACAGAAAAGAAAGTACACATCCCCAAGGATGTCGTTCGAGAATATTTCCGAGATGACGACATACAACAATGGTTCAAGGCCTACGAGATCGCTATGACCTCCCACCGGATCGATCGAAGTGACTGGGGAGCCGGGCTATGGAGGAGGTTCGTCAATGAGGGCCGCGACGCCCTGTTACAGCTCCCAGACCACCTGATGACCTCCTATGACCACATGAAGGCTACCCTCCTCACCCGCTATGGACTCACACCCGAAATGTACCGCCAGAGGTTCCGAGACTGCACCCGGATCCCGGGTACAACTTGGGTGGAGTATGTGAACTATTTCAGTCGAGCCTTCCAGGGTTGGATCAAGGGAAGCAATGTAACGACCTACGAGCAACTCTTCAATCTCATGGTGTGGGAGCACCTATCTAACAACTGCTTCGTCGAGCTCAGGCAGCACCTCCTCGACAGTAAATTGACTGATCCACGGCAGCTCGCCGCCGAGGCTGACCGGTGGGAAATTACCCGAGTGGGCCGGAATGGGCCGCATGACCAGAACCGGAACAACCACGGTCAGCACCGTCCCCGAGGAGGAGGAGGGGGCCAGGGACGAGGAAGAGACAACGCCCCGGCCGCTCCCGCTGCCAGCACCCCACCCCCGGCCAGCCGGGGCAACACCAATGTCACGTGTCACCGATGCCAGCGAGTCGGCCACTACGCAAATGACCCGAACTGTCCACAGAACCAGGCTCCGAGACCCCGCCAGATGGCTGCCGCCGCCCTGGGGGAAGAACAAATCTCCGAAGCACAAGAGGAGTGCGAGCAAGAGCACCAAGAGTGGGAACCAGCCGCCATGGTTCTAGCATGCCTAGGGGGAAGAGACATGGTCCCGCGGGCCCCCCTACCCGCCAACACCAGGAAATACAGTCAGTGGGTGAACATTAATGGACGCCGGGCCGAAGCCCTACGTGACACAGGGGCCAGTGTGACAGCCGTCCGCTGTCACCTGGTGACCCCAGAACAGATCCTGCCGAACATTCTCTGCCCTGTCCGTTCAGCCGACAATTCGGAGAGTCTATGCCGGATGGCCTGCGTCCCCTTCGAGTGGGGAGGAGTCTCCGGCATGTTGAAGGTAACGGTCCGAGATGATGCCCCCGTGGACTGTCTCCTGGGGAATGATCTTGAGAGTTCCCCGTGGGCCGCCGTAGAGAGAAGAGAGCACCTGGGGATGTTGGGCCTCCCGGACTGGGCGTGCGTAACCACCCGGTCCATGGCCGCCCGTGCCATCCCCCGACCTGAATAACCAGAATGGCCAGCACCTCCTCCCCCGGTCGCTCCAGCAGAAGACGCCGACCGGGCCGACCCTCAAGAGCAAACCCCCGAAGGGCTCGCTCAGCCCCAAGACCTTCCCGACCTGGCTCAGTGGCGTCAAGAAGGTGGGCCCACCCAGGAACAGTTTCGCCAAGAGCAGAAGACCTGTCCCTCCCTCGAGGGACTCCGCCAGCAAGCCCTCGCCCAGAGCGCAGGGGATACCTCCGGGGCCCATTGGGTCTATTGGGACAATGACCTGTTGTACAGTGAACAGAGAATCGCGGAGTTAGGGGCCAGTCGAGTGCTAGTGGTGCCCCTCCGCTTTAGAGACTTCTTGCTAAACCTGGCCCACGATGTCCCACTGGCTGGTCACCTGGGTCAAGACAAAACCTACAGTCGCCTGGTGACCCACTTTTTCTGGCCCAAGATGAGAAACGACGTACTCAATCACTGCCGGTCTTGCCCCACGTGCCAGGCCAGCGGGAAGAGCGGCCGCAAGCTTAAAGCACCTCTGCAACCTTTCCCAGTTGTCACCACCCCGTTCGAGAGGGTGGGGATAGACATTGTGGGGCCCCTGGACCCCCGTACAGCACAAGGACATCGGTTCATCCTGGTATTGGTGGACCACGCCACCCGCTACCCTGAGGCTGTGCCCCTGCGAACTGTAACAGCCCCGGTGGTCGGCCGGGCCTTAATGGGGATCTTCTCCCGGGTGGGCTTCCCCCGAGAAGTCGTCAGCGATCGGGGCACAAACTTTATTTCAAAATACATGAAGTCCCTCTGGCAACAGTGCGGGGTCACCTACCGATTCACGACCCCCTATCACCCTCAAGGAAATGGACTAGTCGAGGGGTTCAACCGCACACTCAAAGGGATGATTGGGGGGTTGGAAGAGCCCCTCCGTCGCCAGTGGGATGTGCTACTACCGTGCCTCCTCTTTGCCTATCGAGAAGTCCCCCAGAAGTCCCTTGGCTTCAGCCCGTTTGGGGACACCCTGTGCGAGGGCCGCTCAGCCTAGTCAAAGAAGGTTGGGAGATGTCCCCCCTGAAGAACCCTCCAGATGTTTTCAAGTACCTCCTGACCCTCCGCAATCAGACCAGGCGATTCAGAGAAATGGCAAAAGCGAACCTGGAGGCCAGTCAGGAAGACATGAAAAGGTGGTACGATCAAAATGCCTCCTCCATCGAGTTCGAACCCGGCCAACAAGTGTGGGTGATGTCCCCCACCGAACCATGCGCCTTGCAGGACAAGTGGACAGGGCCCTTCAAAGTGGTCGAGCGCAAGAGCCCTGTCACCTATCTCATCGATATGGAATCTGCACGGAACCCCCTCCGGGTCCTCAACGCCAATAGATTGAAACCCCACTTTGTGCGTTCAGAGCTCAGCCTCCTGATGGCGACAGACAGCGGAGCCGAAGAGGATTCCGAACCCCTCCCTGATCTCCTACGGACTCGGGAGAAGGACGGTTCCGTGGACGGAGTCCGACTCCTAGAGGTCCTCACCCCGGAACAGCGCCAAAGCTGCCGAGACCTCCTACTGCAGTTCGCAACCCTGTTCTCCCTCACCCCGGGGGTCACCCCCTGGTGCTTGCACGACGTGGACACTGGAGACAGTCCCCCTATCTGCCATCGGGCCTACCGCGTACCAGATCGGGTATGGGCCTACATCCAGGAGGAGGTGTCAAAAATGCTCACGCTCGGGGTCATCGAGCCCTCAGACAGCCCCTGGGCCAGCCCAGTGGTACTGGTCCCCAAAGCGGCCGCCCCCGGCACCACGCCTGAGCTCCGGTTCTGCGTTGACTATAAGCACCTTGTCACATGTGTGAGCACCTGAAAAATATAATTGAAACAAAAAAACGTAAATAAAGTTTTGTTATGTGTATGCTACCCTACACAAAGCCTGCTCTTAAGATTGATTCTAGCATTATAGTTATACTCTACTCTACGAGGACCCTTTGAGGCCACCCAAAACCATTGTTCCTTCTATAAATATTGTAAATACGGCACATCCATGGTGGCACAAGCATTTTCTACTGTGGCGCAAGGAAAGTGACGCATCTCTATAGATGCGTCACTTTCTTGTAAATCTGCCCCTCAGTTTGTGCGGATTACGTCCACTGCACGCTGTGTAAAGACACTAGACTTGCAACAGGGGGGGGGTACCTTGGCGCCACAGTAAATTATAGGTCTCGCCTTTCATTAAGTTAAAGCCATTTGCTTTCATATACAGTATCATTAGCAAAGCAAATGGCTTTAACTTAATCAAAGGCAAGACCTATTGCATTTTTAATGCGTGTATAATAAGGATGCACCAGCTACGTCAGGGTGTACGGATCCTATCCTCCAGAAAGGCATGCGCCGTTCTCGCACCCTGTAGCAGACCGCCTGCACCAGCATGAATCTGAAGGGAAGGCAGAGGGAAAGCCTTGCGGGTCGTGATCAGTCAGAGATCTCTACTAGAAAATAAACACAAACATACATAAATCTATTTTGAAATAACTTTCCAGGCCCCAGACTGGTGCTGCAGCAGGGTGGTCAGAGGAATGGGTCCTTGGTGGCTGTCAACAGGCGTCAGGAAGGTGCCCCTGGGATGGCTAAGGACAGAGCTGACTCTGCAACGACAGTATGTCAGTCCGAGCTCTGGCTCTCCAGGCAGCAGCAGTGAGGTGAGCCGGTGCACTATGGGCAGAGGTCTGTGGCGGCATGCTGCCTCCTCCTCCAGCAGAGAGAGAACCCGGCTCACCTTCTGCGATCTGCGGCAAGGCGGGTCACCAGTCACCTCAGAAGAGGAGGGGATGTGAGCCGAGGAGGATGGAAACAAGCTTAGCAAAGCAACAGAATGCTTTTGGTGGCACGTGAAGGGGTAACAGACCATTAAAAAGTATGTGTTATCGCATCTAGAACTTCGTAAGTTATATATTCACCGGAATTAATATGCTGGCAAAACGGATAGCAATACGTAGAATTATCAATTTTGAATTCCGCTCGAAGTCGTCAGCAAAGAACGTGTACCCTGTTAAATCACAGCAAACCAATACAAAACATATACTCATGCCAGACTGATAAAAACGGAACCAACGGAAGGCCCGGACTCATCATGGTGGTGCCTGGGCCGTGGACCCGGGTCAGGTGTGGACGGCAGGGGTGTATTCGGAGCGGGGGAGGACTCCGAACCCGGCCAAATGGAGCACACTTAGGCACGGCCACGAGTGGGGCCCTATGTGGTGTGTGCGTATAGTGGGAGTTGCGGAAACAGCCAATATAACAAATATACAGCAATTTGTGGAAAGCACACTGGTGAGCATAATGGGCAGAGACACTTTTTCAGAGATCTTTGTGGTGGAGCGGGCTCACTGTGCCTTGGCCCCGAAGCCGGTCCTGGGGGCCAACCCGAAGCCGATCCTGGGGGCTGCCCCGAAGCCGGTCCTGGAGGCCGCCCCTCACCCAATAATTGCCAAATTTTTAAACTATAGGGACCGGGATGCTGCACTGCATAAGGCCAGAGAGATTCGGACTCTGCGCCACGAGGACATGAAGTAATCCATTTATCCCGACTTCACGCAGCAAGTGCAGGGCCTTGCTGCCAGTTTGTGACAGTGAAGAGAAAGCTGCGAGAGAAAAAAGCTTGAATATAGCGTGATGTATCCCACTAAGCTCAGAATTGTAAATGAGGGGAAGACTCTCATCTTTACGGATCCCAAGGCAGCACTCCAGTTCCGTAAGCAAATATGAAAAGTTAAAGACAAAAGGGACCGCCCCAAAGGTAATTTGAATGAAGATGAGGATGCTCCGGACCTAGAGGAGCAATGAGGTGATGGTAACATCAGAGCTGCCCCCAACTCCCCTGCTAAGTTGGGGATATGAGATCAGGGTGTGGAGCTGCGCTAAGCGCACTGCAAACATTGTAAGCACACCATGGTTTTATCCTTTGCTGAGAGACGGCTGTGAAAGTGTTCACCTGGTGGGGGAGGAGAAGATTGGACCTTCTCATTGGATTATTGGTAAGATGGTACGGAACATGTAGATGCTGAGCATGGTTATACTTGCGTGCAATGGAGACGAGGAGGCGGGGATAGAACTCCTCTGAAGGGAGAGGACTGGATTATCCAAACAGGCCCTTGATGTTCTTAACGCTTAGGTAACAAGTGGAACCAAGCAACGTTGTTTGTGCACATTAAGTTTTTATGTATTTATTTATTTAGAAGCTTATAAAGCGCACGGCTACCCCCAACGGGGGTGTCCCGGCCCTGCAGACAGAGACCTAAGAGTAGAGATGGCAGCAGCTAGACAGCAAACGTTTAATACAGAAGGCAGCGACTAGGGACAGGAGAACAGCCAAGTTTTCAATTTATTACGAAACTGTGAATCCGTTGAAGCCAGCCTAAGCTCTAGTGGGAGGCTGTTCAAGAGTTTAGCGGTCCCTACCGTAAAGGACCTGCCTCCCATTCTGGACCGATGAAACCGAGGGGTGGCAAGCAGACGGAGATTGTTAGCTCTGAGATTTCTAATTGAATGAACAAGTTTCAGCCTATTTTGTAGATAAACAGGGCCACGGCCATTAAGGGCCCGAAAAGCATAGACCATTGCTTTAAATTGAATACGTCGGGTCACTGGCAGCCAATGCAGCTTCCTTAAGTATGGGGAAATAGAGTGGCGGTAGGGGATGTTACCAATTAGCCTAGCAGCCGCATTCTGCACGATTTGCAGCTGATGGATCTGGTATGCTGGAGCCCCAACATACAAGCTATTTGAATAATCCAAATAGGAGGTAATCAGGGCATGGACAACCGTCCTACGCGAGTCAAGAGGAAGATATGGAAAAATCTTTCTGATCATTCGAAGTTTACCAAAACAGGCTGAAGTCACCTAATTAATATTGGTTTTACATGATAGGACGTTGTCAAATTGAAAGCCCAGATTACGAGCTGTTTGAGCTGGAGCAGGAGGGGGATTAAGCTCCGCCTGCCTCCAAAGCGGAGGGGGGAGAGGGGACTTATGATTAAAAAACAAGACTTCCGTCTTATCCGTATTATGTTTAAGATTGTTAGACGTCATCCAGGAGGAGATGTTAATAAGGCAGCGACGAAAATTGGCTAAGCTGCCGTCAGAATGATCTCTAAAGGAAAACACAAGCTGACTGTCATCAGCGTAAGACATCACTCTGACCCCCCAGTCTTCAGCCAACTTTGCCAGCGGGGTAAGGTAGATATTAAAGAATACAGGGCTAAGTGCAGAGCCCTGTGGAACACCGCAAAGCAGGGGCTTTGCTTCCGATACAAAAAGCCGAAAGAAGACTTGTTGAGATCTAGCCTCAAGGAACGACCTTACCCAGGCCAGGGGGGTACCCACAATCCCAATATTGCGCAAGCGATCCAGTAATATATCATGAGACACAGTATCGAAAGCCGCGGATATGTCGAGGAGAACTAACGTAGCCTCCTTGCCCCCATCCACGCACTCTCTAATGGACTCAGCCACCTCAAGCAGGGCAGTCTCAGTGCTGAAGCCCAGTCTAAATCCAGACTGGGAATCCTGCAAGAGATGATTGTATTCCAAATAATTAAAACCCCAGAGAGATAGCGTCTAAATGAAGGCTGGGATTAGGGAAGAGTGGAGATGAGCAACATTCGCCCTCATGTGTGCACCACCTTGTATAGTTTACAGCACTTTTAAGTTACCGGGAGGGACATTGGGGGAGGGAGGGGGGTCGCAGAGATGCTATGCAAAGTTTGTGAATGTATAGCGT
>NW_028246233.1:0-56035 GCF_964263255.1 Lissotriton vulgaris | reverse complement strand
GATGTCCGCATGATAACGTTTGCTTGCTGAAGTATAGCCCTCCTTTCTACTTTATCCAGCGCCCCTCTGACGTTCCAACTGACAACTCGAAGGTTGCCCACATGGGCCCGCACCTTATCTATGGGGACCACCATTGAAAGATTTGGGAATGCAGTCATGAGGGACGTTCATCAACCAATAAGTGAGCAGTGGCTGTGCAGGACATTGACCCAGCACAACTTGAACAACATGTGTTCCCCACCTTTCCCCCTCCTCCCCCTATACCTCAAAACTGCTGAAGTACCAGTCACAGCGGAGGTGGCTTACAGGCCCAAACTGGAGCCACCCCGCCCACCTCCGCCAATGGTTACCCAAATACCAGCCCATGAACAGCGAGCGTTCCCCTCGACTATAGAGAGTCTAATAAAGGTACTAGCCCACCCTCTTCCCTCATCGGCCTGGATATGCTTCTTAAACCACCCCCTTTTGTTTCATAGCAACGAGGAGGCTGAAGTCCCTTGTCGAGGCATCAATGTGGATCTGTTAGAGTTACTGCGGGACTTGGATTGCTGTCTGGATCTCGACCTGTTTCCTTTCGGTTTGGGCTTTGGCGGTCTTCGGTTGGCATCGCTGTATGATGAATCCGATTCCAGCCTGGGCGGCATATGGGGCAGAGTCTTCACTGCCTTGTCCATCCGTCCGTCTTCTGGCGTTTTGAGAAATAGTATGCATGTCTGACACACCATCCTCCGCCTAGTTGGATATAGCAAAGCGTTAAGAAGTTTCAGATTTTGGAGCTGGGCTTTTGCTGCCAAGAATGGTTGTCTCCTCTGCTGGACTAGCCTTGTGTAGTCCTGAAGTATAATCATTCGGTTGGAGGCATAAGTCAGCGGTTCTTCAGCTCTGGCTTTCTTTAAGATTGTGTCCCTGTCTTGGTAGTTTAAGATCTTCGCGATGACTGGCCGCAGCTTGGCGCCCGGAGGTGGCCTCTGCATCAAGGCCCTAATGGCCCTCTCGATAACGAAACAGCGGGACAGCGACTCAGGAGGGAGCCAATCTGTGAGCCAGTGGGTCAGAAACCGTTCCATGTTGCCACCTTCACACCCCTCCAGGAAAACCACAAACCGGAGGTTATTTCTTCTAGCCCTGCCCTCCGCATCTTCCACACGGGATGCCAGACCTCTAGTTATGTTTTCCAAGGATGCCACTTTTTTAGGTCGATTCTGAGCCAGCACGCATGCGCTCCTCTGCGAGGCTTCTTGTAAGTACTCTAAACTTCTCCGTGTGGGTCTGACTCCTCCCACACATAGGATTGGCTTTTGCGTGTGTCTTTCACTAATGAAGGGTCAAGACTGATTTGCATATGGCCAGGTCTAAACTGGGGTGGCATGGTGAGCAAAAGAATGATGGATTTAAACCATATCTCTTGACTGGGGGTTAATTCTTATTTGTTCTGCATTACTTCCATCAATTGTGTGTCTTTTTCTTTCACTAATGAAAGCACGCAAATGGCTAAAGGCGGGTGCATGTTCAACCCTCTTTATCTTTTTTAATGTTCACTCCCATGGCTATTTGCACTCAGGAGTGAGCATCAGCGCGCAGGGTGGCAGCTGCATTCCTTGTGTCCTTGTGGATCAGGTTACTATTTAAACACAACACGCTGGGTGTTTTCATTCCAGCTGTCGTTGTCGTGCAGGTCACTGCCCCCTCAACAGTGCTTCGTGTTCCCAATCTCTCCTCCATTTGTTTTTATACCACCGGCTATTCTTGTTTGTTACTTTTTTTGCGGATTTATAGAACGCGAATCCGACCGGAAGGTATTAGAGCGCTTTACATAAGCGTGAGTTATGTTACACAGGGATATATTCATTTTTGTAAGGCACCAAAGGTCGCAGCCCCTGGCACAGTGTGCCCCGCCCCCACCAAAGACAAATGTACCGGTGTGTAAATTTGGCCGTTCTGATGGCACTCCCTACAGCTGGACCTCTACAATCCGATGGAGGCCTTCATCTTGCAATGCAGTCGCCTCTTCGGTCTTCAAAACCGGGCTCCCACTACTCCACAGGGTCTACAGTCGCTGGCAGCTTTCCACGATGATGACCTGTCATCGCTAGCCACCCCTGAGCAGGGAAAATACCGCCCAGTGCCGGAGCAACGGACACACACATCCGACTCCATGCGCGGCTTGTCTCTCCCCAAGACCCTCTATATTGTCAATAATGTGATCTCCTGTATTTGTTGACGCCCCCCTATCCGATCCCAGCAATTACTAGATTGTGCCTCTTCCAGTTTATCCTATGATATTTGTTTGCCGCCATGAAAGGCAAGTAGTGAGCAGCAGAGAAGAAACCGTCTGGTTGAGTGCTGGAAATGGTGCTGTTTCAACACAAATTATCTGATTCAAAGCCCTATGATACTTTTTAAAAATGTAATATAGTTCATACGTTTTTGAAGCAGCCACGCAGTTATAATAGCATAAGATGAAAGGTAGAGCTAGAGACTTGGTGCCCAATTCACAAAGCTGCTTGCCATTACACGTTCAGCGTGTTAAACCTTGCAAAACTTGGTTTTACACCCATAAAAAGAGTAATTCTTTCCTCGGAGGGAGAAATGTAGCTTTCCAAGGCAGAAAAAACATGAAAACTTGAACATACAAAGTACTTCTGTGAAGGAAATGACAAACGTTTCTCAGATCTTTCCAATCCATGCCAGAGATTTATTTACGCCTGTCAGAAAGAAACCAATCTGTTTCCAGGGTGCATTGGAAAGGGGAGATGCCCTAAAATAGTGGGGATGTCAAGGAAAAGGTTCTCTATTAGTTTGAAACTGGATTCCCCATGCAGAAAAGGTGACTGACTGCATGCACCCATGCTTACATGCACATCATATACAGGCTTACTTTGCACATCTAGGACTTCTTTCCATATGTGTAAAGAGAAATTTGCTTAATTCTTCCAGGATTACGCCTCAAAACGTTTGTAGTGGAGTAAATTTTACGATTGCGAAAAAAAGTTGGAGTAGTTTAAATACTGGCCTTGTGTCTGTCGGTTGGTTGGTTGGTTGTTTGGGTAGGTGGGTGGATGAGTGGATGGGTTGTAAATTGTAAAAATGTATACTTGTATAGCGCACTACTCACCCGCAAGGGTCTCAAGGCGCTTGTACGAATACCGCTGTGGAACCCGTCCTGGCTTTCCCTGTGAGGTGTCCACTCCTGGGCACCCCCAAGGTGGAGGCCAGGCATCCTTAGCGTTGTGGAGGCCGTTGTGGAGATTAAGCAAGCTATTGCCCAGAGTTGCAGAGTGGGACTCCATGATTGGAATAGGCACCGAGGCGAGAATTATCAGGTCAGTGGAAATTTGAGCCCAAGACCCGCCGAGGCGGGGAATTGAACCCTGGTCCCTGGCTAGACCTCTGCATCAGGGTCTGCCGCTCTAATCATTGAGCCACAGTAGATGGACTGCTCAGTGAATGCACCAGTGACAGGGTTGGGCAAGTGGAAGTTGGGATGGTTGGATGGGCTAACTCTTGGCTTATGCCAAGCCGCAGTCTTGATTTGGCATCAATTAATTTGGTATTATTTATGTTATTTGGTTTTTGGATAGCGTACATTTGCCCATTGTGTGGCTTCAAGGAGCTAAGGGCTGTCGATGTTTTCACGCGTGCTTCAGTCTGACTTGCATGAACGGAGTTTCTAGGTTTGTATTGGGAATTAAGGGCTTTGGCCTCTACCTCGCCCGTATTCAGATGTTGAAAAGGTGATGGTATTGACACCTTAGGATTTTTCCCCAATTTTATTTTATTTGTTTCGTGTGAATACCCACAGGAAAGTCAGTTTATACTGACTCTTTTTTTTGCTGTACGAAGGTGCACGAAAATGCCTGCGCACTCTCGCAGCAGATCTGAACAGCGTCTTTCAGCACACGAGGGACATTTGTGCCGGATTGGACAGATGTCGAGGAGGCAGGCTGTAGCCACAAAAGCGGTTCCCATTGCCTAATGTCGGAAATATGTTAAAGCAGATTGGGTAGTAGTTTTTTTATTTACATGCTAAATGATGGCTGCCACGCGCAATGAGACACGCAGCTCACCCAACTCGACGCAATGCAATAGGTCTCACATTATGCAAGTTTGAGCTGTTGGCATTGTAAATGACAATGCCTTTTATTTATATTTGGATTTTTAAAATGGAAATAAAAAGCATAGACATTTACAATTCCAATAGCTTAAACTCCAGTCTTCCACCTCTGATATGCTGGTCTCAGTGTCCGTGAAACGCTCCACCGCATTCCGCAGGTCTTGTCTATTGAGCACAACATCTGAGCCCACTGCCCAATTTTTGCATCCAAGGCGTATGTAAACTGCGTTCTAGCCACCATTAACGTGGCGTTGTATGGCATGCCTCCGACTGCGCCCCCCCCCCCCGTTCTGATGCCGGGTCCCGGCACTCTTGTATTGATCTAGTGTGCTCTGCTTGGAGTATCTTCCCGATGTCTTGTCTTTCATCATGATGCAATCCTGGCACCAAATCCTCAATTGGACACTGCTAAGCCACCCGAGTCAGGCCCCCGCCACAAATCACGCGAATATATCCCGTGGTGTGGGGATCTTCCCTTTCTTTTTCTTGTATCTTGCACTGGATGTTAGCTCCTAGGGTGGCAGGGCCCAGTCTGAGGACTCCCACCTACAAGCAGCACCGATATCTAACCCGGCCGCTTCCGCAGGCAGTCGTACCTACAACCCCCCCTTCCTGTTTGATCGCAGATTCCGATCTTTAATGGTGGTGCGTCACAGGGCCTGTGCTCAACTCCAGCTCAGTAAGCTGTCCCTGGGCCGCCCCGCGGCATGAATCACTAGTTCCTATGGACCCAACCGCTATAATTGCAGCACCGGCCCCATATCCAAGGCGGTAGGTATATTAGCAAATTCCAGCCAGATCTCCCTTGCTTGGGGCGCCCCTCTTCCTCTTGGCCACATAGCAGTCAGTCTGGCCCCGGCGGCCCAATGGTCAGATCAATCTCTCTGCTATGAGGGTAGTGCTCAGAGCCCCCTCCTGTTGCAAAAAGTCTCCAATCTGTGAGACGGATCTATGTCATGGTGCACATGCATGATCCGTGTTCTCCCAAAAATCAGCACCAGGGATCCAGGCATTCATCTCGTTGGGGCAGTCAGGGCAGTGGTACATATCCAACACCAAGCAGAAATAGAAAGAGGGAAACTCTGCTCACTGTTTCCAAGCTGTTCAGTCTGAAAATAAAGGTATAATTACGAGAAATATTGGGTTTATTGAATTCATGTTTACGTACAGTTGGTGCATAAAAACAGACGCTTGGCTTGGCTCAGCACTGAGCAGAGCAGCCCATCATGATCCGGTCCCTGGTCCTTTGGGGAGGAGAAGAGGCAGCATGATGTGGAGGAGAGGTGGTCCAGTGGGGAGGGTAGAGGGTCCGCTGGGCGTAAAGGTGGTCCAGTTGGGAGGAGAGGTAGTTTGGTGTGGAGGAAATGTTGTGAACACTTTGGCAATTTGTGGTTGAGTACTTCTATTTTCATAGTTTAGCCCTATCCGGCTGTCCTATTTACATTCGGCTCCTGTACTCGCACTTTTATCTCTTTCATAGAAAGTGTGAAGCTTTCAATACATGCGTAGAACTTTTACTATCATGTCTCCTTACTGCTTATGCTCATATATTATCATTGTTAAAAATGTGCCCTTTCTGTAGGATCACCCCAACTTTTCTTGTCCTTTTTGCTAAACCCTACTTTTGCTTGCTATTGAATTCTGTGCACTTAACCCCTGCTAAGCATGGCAAAATGCTTGTGTTCCTCCTTCCAACATAGTAAAATTGGTAAACTTCCGATTGACATATTTAACTTGACCAAACGTCCCTGGTATATGGTACCCACAGCATACGCAGGGCCTGTAAGTTAAATGCCACCATTGGCTGTTGCACTCATTGTGCATACCTCTGCAGTGACCAAGCAAACATGAGGACAGGACTGCCACTGTCGTTTAGTTCCTATATACCCTATACAGGATCTGCACGTTTGGATAACCTAAACTGTTGTATTGGTGGCAGACTAGTCCGAGCACCCCCACCGGATATGTTAGCCTATTTGTATCAGCTAGCTCACAGTGCCACTAGAATCTCCTCTTATAGGGGAGAGAATAGTTTTTGGCAAATTCAGAACATGACAACTCTGTTCCCTCAATCGTGGAAACAATATACTACCTTTCGCTCAAGTCACTCGTGCTCCCTTTGTTTGTCTCAGATATACACAGAATAAACATACTGGGCGTTTGTCAATAAGAATTTATTGAACAGTTGTTATTCTAGTGTAGAATAGATGAGTTGTAACAACCATTAGACAGTAGCAGAGGTAAATGATTAGCAATACTTCGAAAGTAAAGGTATGGTTCAGTTCTACCATTTTCCAGTATTCATGAATATATACAAGTACATAAAATACATGCTAACAAGTGCGTACTCCTACTATATCTCCCTAACTAGATGTACCTAACATCTGTGTAGGTGTTATGCCAAGAATCCCTCTAGGATCTAGTCAACCCCATTACCTTAGAATGAGAGAATATGGGACTCCGTCCTGGTCTCGAGTTGGACACCTCGCGAGGGATTTTAGACCACTGCTCGCTGGAGTGTCTGCATGCAGGAACCTCAGCGTCTCTGGTCTGTCTGTCATGCTGGAAGTCTCTGTCTTCTCTATCTTTCTAAGCAAGATGTGATGTGTATATATACCCACAGGTCTCCCCAGGGGTCCTACCCTGCTGTGCTACTGGGTCGGCCTAAAGGAAGAAGTCGGGCCTGAACTTTATACAGGAGATGTCAGTACTGCTGTTAGCCGTGCTGTGCTTCCAAGAAGCCTCATGCATAATGTATGAGATTCGAACTAGGGAAAAACCTGCATGCTGAATGCAGTGTCCTATCTAGGTAAAAGGTCGGTCTCTAAGAACAGTAATGTAGGGAAGGATATAGGAGAAAGGTTGCAATGTTACCTGCGCCTATATAGGGTACATATAGCGCCAAGACGCCCATGGGCAAACGCCGCGCTCTATAAATTTTAAAAATAAATAAATATATGGAATAGAACACCACCTGGATCATGGCTGTACAGGTTTTAATTGTAATATGTCAAGCTAACCCCTTCTTACAGTCCTAAACCTTCCTTTTAAATATTTACAAGTCACCCCTAAGTGGATGTTATGGCTCATAAAGGCAGGGTGCATGGTATTTATAAATAGGAAATGTAATATATTTTATTGATAAACATGACTTTAGAGTGAAACTGGCCTCAAAACTATTTTCACTGTAGCAGGTTTGGCTGTTCCATAAGAAAACACTGGGACGCAAAATTAAAACAACTAATGCTGTATCTCGGAAATGGGACTAACTAGAAAGATAATGAAACAACTATTTTTAATTGGTGCTGAAAATTCAATTCAATGGTGCAATCAGATTTGTTCTAAATATTACGGAAAGGTAACTTTTTAAAAGTGGACTTTGCCCTGACTGAAGCTCCTGGAAGCTAAATCTGCATTTTGTTCTCCCACTTCAGCCAGCCAGTAATTTGCATTTAAATAGCCATGACTATGGTGAACAAATAGGCTGAACTGAAGGGGGAGCGATGACCCCCCTGAAGCTGCGAGAAAGCACAAAGGGGGGTGACGGGGAGGATTATTTTTTAAATTAAATTGTCAATGCTAGTTTGAATGTCACATTATGCTTGACAAATCTGTTGGGGCTTTTCATATAACATTTGGGGCGTACTTCAAAGAGACCTCACCTATTGTAGGCAAATGTTAGCTGACACTTGGGTAGGGCTCTTTCATTTCGAGCTCCAATTATAATGGGCTTCTTTTGACATTACAGTGCCACAACCTGTTTAAAAGATCTGCTAGGTTTACATATAACATTTGGGGTGCATTTCAAAGGAGGGAAACCGAATACCACAACAGTTTGTGTGTATCCAATGTCTGGTTGCTTACGCCTAAGCTTTTTTTTATACCCGACTACTGTCTCTGAGGTTGTTGAGGGAACAGAGACTGCGTCAAACTGGATTCTGGTATTAGATTTGGAAGAACACTGGGATTAACATAAAACACTCCCCCCAACGCACACATTCACACCCAGCTCTCAGAGCCCAAATGTTATATCCTGCTCTTCCTCTCTCTTTGTCCCTCCTTAGTGTTAGTGTCTGCTTGTCTATGTCATGTCTCTGTGATGTCATCCAGGATTCTACCTGTTGCTGTTCAAGGGATTTATCAGTTACCTGGAGGCTGAGCAGGAAGTTATCTGCTCCCAGTGGGGTTTCTTACCATATTACATTCCTACTTGAATGCTGTACCTGACTATCTAATTACAAGAATAAATATACTACATGAATATTACAACAAGGACTCTTCATCTTTATTATACTGAATGTAACACTGGCGACGAGGTAAAAAAGGACCCATTTAAAAAAAAAAGGACTTCATTGAATTTAAAAAGGACATCATTGCAACCAAAGACAAGAAGAGAAACGTTTAAAGTTACTTTCCTGCTTCTGGGTACCCCACCGGTGTCTGAATCTAACCGACAGCCTCAACCCAGAGCATTGGAATAACTTTTGCTGAAGTAATACTACTACTAAATCATCTGGCACTAGAGCAAACTTAAAAGACTCCCTGTTTTCATCTAGTGAGTCAGCGTTTTACGTGAGTAACGTTGCTGCTGCTGTCTGTCCTAGGTGTGCCTGTGCTACTTCTGCAAACTCCTGTTTAAATGAAAGTGTGCCTGTGCTATTTCTGAAATCTGCTGTTTAAAAGATTGTCAGCTCACTTTGTGACTTCAGTTTATTGCCTGTGCAACTTGTGCCAACCTGCTGTTTAAAGGTCTCCTCTTTACAAAAGCACTACTTACTGGGACCGTTTCAACCTGCACTTAAAATTAAAGTCTGCCTGCATCAATCTGTGTGAACTCCATGTTTCGGTACCTTGGAGGTTGTGCACTAGCAGTTTGAGTGAAGAGACGGCTATTCTACTTTGTTATTTGGCTTGCCGTGTGGCCTACGCTGAGACCTGATGCCTATTTCTGCCAACCACGTCCTGAGCATACTCTGCAAACTGTGCTGGAATTCACATGCCAGCGCTTGGCTCTACACCATTTGGGAGTCTGTCTACATGCCTGACTTCTAGAATTGGAACTTGATCTGCACATCATTAATTTCTGACATTACACTACGTTTGGATCTGTACCCCGGGTGAGAGATCGCTCACCGGTGTTTGCTGTTTCATGATTTATTTATTTATTTATTTCCCTTGAAAAAAAAATTGTGTTCTCCAACAAGGTACTGTTTGATTTTCTTTACATTTTCCCATGGACATTTCTACAGAGCTGTTTGTGTCTCCCTTCATTCAAATGACAACAGTGACTACTTTTATTATTTTGATTTGTTATGTTTAAGATGTTGTGAACAATTTTGCATATTTCCTAATTTATGCAATGTGTAGTTTGCGCTGTAATTTACCCTTGAGTGCATTTCTTCTAAGTACTGTGGTGTGCTAAATTTCGATTTATATGCTCAATGCTTAGATTCTGTTTCTAGGTTATGTATGTATGCTGTTACATGTTCTTTTCTGTGTGAATTTTCAAGTTATGTATTTTGAAATAATTTATTCTATTATTGCCTACTTTACTGGAGCCACGTTTGTGCTCAACCTTTGTTGAGGTGCTCATTTGCTTTCAATTTGGTGATGATTTGTAGGGGTTATGCTTATTGGGGTCATTTATGTGCTCAACTATGTTGAGGTGCTCCAGTTTGTTTTCATTCTTAGTGATGATGAGCTAGAGTGATGCTCAATTTTGATGTTTATTTCTGTTATGAACCACTTATAGTGCTCTATTGTTAGAGGTGTTCATGTGCTTGCTATTAGAAGCCATAGGGGCTCAATTTTATTGTCATTTCAGATGAACCACTTATAGTGCTCTATGGTTAGAGGAGTTCATCTATTTACTGTCAGGAGCCGCAGGGCTCAGTTTTATTGCTGATTTTCTGTTACTTACTGTGAGGAGCTGCATGGTCTCAGTTTTATTCTATTGATAGAGAAGTTGCACATTTTCTGTGAAGAGCCGTTTTGTCAGGGACCACTTTTACTGTGCTCTATTTTTAGAGGAGTTCATGTATTTACTTTGAGGAGTTGGGCTCATTTTATTGTGCTTTATTTTGGGGGAATCGAAAATATTCGAATTTGAGGAGTTGATATTTCATTTTCTTATCCACAGTACTGAGCCATACTGTACCTTTGCTCATTTGTATTGAGATGTTCAGTTTTCATTTCATTTAAGCTTACATTCTTTTGTTAGCTTACTGTGCTTGTACAACCTTTGTGCCCGCGCCCCTTTGATAGTACCTCTTCTTTCCATCTTGTTGAAAAGGGTTTATTTCTGGTGCATATATGTTCTGTCTTCTGCCTTTCTGCTTCTGCCATCTGTTTCATCTTATCCATTTTTTCAATTAAAGGAGGGAGGTGTGTTATATCCTGCTCTTCCTCTCTCTTTGTCCCTCCTTAGTGTTAGTGTCTGCTTGTCTATGTCATGTCTCTGTGATGTCATCCAGGATTCTACCTGTTGCTGTTCAAGGGATTTATCAGTTACCTGGAGGCTGAGCAGGAAGTTATCTGCTCCCAGTGGGGTTTCTTACCATATTACATTCCTACTTGAATGCTGTACCTGACTATCTAATTACAAGAATAAATATACTACATGAACATTACAACAAGGACTCTTCATCTTTATTATACTGAATGTAACACCAAATTTAGTGTGGCTGAAGACTCCGGCCATCTTGTCCATGCCAAAAAGTGGGTAGGGTTCACCATGGGAACCTTTAGTCCATTGGTTAAGGCGACCATGTCATGAGTGATGTAATATGTGACGTCATCAGCAGTGCATTACACGCGCAAGTTATAGTGAGTCCAACTAACTATAACGTGGAATTTCAATGGTTTTATGTCCGTAAAATTTGCAGCGAACTATAACTGGTGTGAAACCTATGGTTTTTTTCAGTGAACATATATATATATATATATATATATATATATATATATGTTACTCAAAGTGATCCTTCAGCCTTTGGGACGCGCTCAGCAGTGTGTGCTCTGCCTGGGGGTCGGATCCTGACCCAGGAAATTCCAGAAAACAAAAGAGGCGGCACAATCAGGATATCTGTGTTTAAGCCTTTATTTCAAGACTATTCACCCCACCAACGCGTTTCAGCCTTACACGGCCTTGCTCACGGTCGGTTAGTCCCTCTACAGTGTCTCTATATATACTGGCCCATAAGCAGCCAATTATGAGGCATTATGGGATATGTAGTTTTTGTTACATTTTAGTGAAAAAAATTTTTTTTTAAAAGAAAAGAAAGACTTGGCATGCTTGTAATTTCAACATGTTGTAAGTAACTTGATAATTATCAAAATAATGCAGGGTCTAGTACCCTAGTCTTTTCGTGATGTTGCCAGTTCTGTGTATAGAGAATATAGGGTATAGTACCCTAATTTCTACTGCGGCTTTCAGTCCAGGTGAATATGCAGGTCTTCCCCAAAGTTCATCCCTCTCGGGTGTTTGGTGCGGAGTCTGATAATCATCCGCGACTCCATTTGTCGTAGTCTGCGGACTACATCACCTCCTCTTTCCATTTTGTCTAGAACCTTTACTCCGAAAAAATGCATCTGTCTCCAATCTCCGTTTTGGCATGTGCTCATGTGTTTGGCAGTGGCATATTGCATGTTGGAATTTTTGACTGCCCTTATATGCTCCAAAATTCTTTTTTTCAACATGCACGTCGTGCTCCCTACATATTTCATTCCGCATTTGCATTGTATGATGTAAACAACATTTTTGGAACTGCAAGAGATTTGTTGATCTATTTTCATAGACTTGCCATCCGGTTCTTCAATCATTCTCATGTATTTGCCAATTTTGCAGGCCTTACAGGAGTTGCAGGGTTGAAATCCATTGCGTTGTGTACTAAGCCAGTTCTGTTTTGGTTTTTCTTGAAAATGGCTTCTGACTAGTAAGTTTTTCAATGCGGTGCTCTTTTTGTATGTTATTAGGGGAGCATTTCCAATGGTGGTTCCAATGTCAGGATCTTTTGTGAGCATGTGCCAGTATTTCTTCATTATTCGAGCGATGTTTGAGCTTTCTTTACTGTAAGTCAATATTAATCTTGGAGGAGCATTGGCTTCAGTTTTTTTCGGTTGATCCATCAGTGTCTGAGTTCGTGTCTTTTGATCAATTTTGCGTTTGCATCTCTTTAACACTCTTTCATCATAGCCTCTCGCTCTGAATCGACATTTACTTTCTTCGATGACCTTCTCAGCTTCTTCAGGTAAGGAGCAATTTCTCTTCAGTCTAGTAAATTCACCATACGGTATGCTCCGTAGGAGGGGTGCAGGATGAAAGCTTGTACCATGCAGTACACTATTTGTGGCCGTCTTTTTCCGGAAGAGGGTGGATTCCAATTTACCATTGTGTACATATATCTTGGTGTCCAAGAAATCAATTTCCTTCACACTAGTGTTACATGTAAATTGCAGACCGACATTGTTCTTGTTTAGTTTGTCGAAGTACATTTTAAATTGTTCATCCGTACCGTGCCAAATAATGAATAGGTCGTCGATGTAACGGACCCATAACATTATTCGTTCTAGATCTTCTTGGTTGTCTTCATTCCAGGCGATTGTCTTTTCCCACCACCCCATTGTAATGTTGGCATAGTTCGGTGACAGAGAAATGCCCATGGCAGTTCCACAGATTTGTTTGTAAAGCTGTTTGTTAAATAAAAAGACATTGTTTTTTAAGCAGAGATCAATCATTTGCAACAACATGTTTGAATGGTCTAGATATGTAATGTTGCGTTGTTTCAAGTAATATTCGCAGGCCTGCATTCCGATTTCATGGCGGATCGACGTGTAGAGTGAAACTACATCAATTGTTACTAAAAGGAAGTCGGGGTTCCAGGTCACATCCATTAGGGTTCTCAAGAAATCTCCAGTGTCTTTAATGTAAGATGGCAGAGTTTGGGCAATGGGGGCTAGAAATTTGTCTGCGTAGTTTGAGATGTTTTCATACAATGCCCCACACGATGAGACTATTGGCCTTCCTGGTGGTTGGTTTAGAGTTTTATGGATCTTCGGGAGAAAATATATGCACGGTGTTATTGGGTGATCAATCGTGAGATATTTTCTCTCTTCATCATCTATTAGACCCTTCTTATGCCAAGTCTCCAAGTGTTCGTGTAGTTCCTTTTTCATGTTACTCAAAGGATTCATTGTTAACTTTTCATAGTTATTCAATTGATTTAGTTGTCTCATAGCTTCTCCTGTGTAGTCAATAGTGTTGAGTAGGACAATGTTGCCCCCCTTGTCCGCTGGTTTTATGATGATTTTATCATTATCCATTAGCGTTTTGATGGCTACACGTTCTTCTTTTGTTAAGTTTTCGCGTGTCTTGTTTCTGACTTTAACCAGATTGTCAAGTTCTTTTATTGTTGCTTCTGAGAACATATCGATTTTGTTGCCTGGTGATAGGATGGGATAATATCTCGATTTTCTTTTTAAGCCCGTAGCTGGTCTGGCATCTGTTGGAATGTTTAATTCCTCCAGAAATTCAGTTTCTGTGATAGAGGCTCCCTCCAGGTCAAACAATGTCTCAAAGCTATTTCTCATATCAGGAATATCTGCAATGGTTTCAAAGTGAATTGTATCTGTATGCTCATTAGCATTGGTTTCTGGTACCGTCTGGTTATTAGCGTGTACCTTTGCAAGTTTCAACTTTCTAATGTATTTATAGAAATCTATGCGAGTCTCCGTGTAGTCGAAATGAGCCTCAGGACAAAAAGATAAGCCTTTGTTCAAGACACGCTGTTCTGCTTCTGTTAATTGGTGGTCTGAAAGGTTCACTATTAAGTTGGCTTCGGATTGCGATTTCGTAGTGGGTACTGGCGTTTTCCTTCGTTTTGCCCGGCGGGTTTTTCTGGCACTGACGTGGGGGTTGTTTGATTTTGCTGCCCCCTGCCTCTTCCTCTGTTTCTTTGGTTGGGGTATGGTCGTCTCCCCCTTCCTCTTCCTCTTCCTCCGCCTCTCGCAATGTTCTTCTCCCAATTGAACAATTCGACCTCCTCTAAAACTGACCAGTTTTTTGACTGGTAGGTGCCTCGTGTTGAGCCATCATCGCTTATACTGGATTCACTTGCACTCGATGTCATTTTTTGCAAGGGATAATTCTTTTTAAGATTCTCATATTTTCGAGCAAAGGTTAAAATTCTACCTTGGATGTAATCCTGCTCATCCCGTTGAAATTTTCGCTCTTTGCGTTCTTCAATGTCACTTTCATAGGAATCGAGTCTGCTTTCCATTTCCTTTCTAAGTTTGACTACTTCATCCTGATTCGTGTCTTTAGATAATTTGTCTTCCAGCTCTTTGATTTTTATTGTGATTTCATCTACTTCGATGCGTGCATGTTTAATCAGAATGCGCATCATATTTAATGAGCATTGGGTGTTGTTGTCCATCCATTCCTCTATTAATTCTTTCTTCACTTCTGTGTGGGTTGGCATTGTAAAGATTCTAAGCCCACGAGGAATGCGTTTTACCTCCAAATATTTCTCCAAGGCTATTGCTTCCCAACTTTTATTTATCTCTTTCTTGTAAAGCTTTTCTAAAGCGTTTAGCTGTTGTTTCAGAGTGTTGTTCGGTGCTGGGGATGTTATCGAGGTTGCTGCTGTTTCAGCTGGCTTGCCTCCTGATTGGAACATCGTTGTTACTTTGGTGGCTCTTTTAGCTGCACGAGCCTCCATTATTTGTTATTCTGCACTGCACGCCTATAAACCTCAAGGGTGAATTACTGCTGTTACGTGTTACAATGTTTCAAGGAGTTATCCTGATCTGCTGCATTCCCGTGTGGCTGCCCGTTTCAATCACGGTGACAGTGTCAATGTTTCGGAAATGCTTACAGCCACTTCAGCCCCCTGCTCAGTTTTAACGGAGATGACACTCCGCTTACCCTGCATTATTTTGATAATTATCAAGTTACTTACAACATGTTGAAATTACAAGCATGCCAAGTCTTTCTTTTCTTTTAAAAAAAATTTTTTTTCACTAAAATGTAACAAAAACTACATATCCCATAATGCCTTATAATTGGCTGCTTATGGGCCAGTATATATAGAGACACTGTAGAGGGACTAACCGACCGTGAGCAAGGCCGTGTAAGGCTGAAACGCGTTGGTGGGGTGAATAGTCTTGAAATAAAGGCTTAAACACAGATATCCTGATTGTGCCGCCTCTTTTGTTTTCTGGAATTTCCTGGGTCAGGATCCGACCCCCAGGCAGAGCACACACTGCTGAGCGCGTCCCAAAGGCTGAAGGATCACTTTGAGTAACAGAAAGACGAAGCCGAGCGACGCGCCCAACCTCCTGCACCAAATGGTAGCGTGCGAGTGATTACCCTGCCGGACCGGCGGAGAAGCTGTAGAATACAACCTCCGACCCGAGAAGTCCAGCGCAAGGTAAGCGGAGTGTCATCTCCGTTAAAACTGAGCAGGGGGCTGAAGTGGCTGTAAGCATTTCCGAAACATTGACACTGTCACCGTGATTGAAACGGGCAGCCACACGGGAATGCAGCAGATCAGGATAACGCCTTGAAACATTGTAACACGTAACAGCAGTAATTCACCCTTGAGGTTTATAGGCGTGCAGTGCAGAATAACAAATAATGGAGGCTCGTGCAGCTAAAAGAGCCACCAAAGTAACAACGATGTTCCAATCAGGAGGCAAGCCAGCTGAAACAGCAGCAACCTCGATAACATCCCCAGCACCGAACAACACTCTGAAACAACAGCTAAACGCTTTAGAAAAGCTTTACAAGAAAGAGATAAATAAAAGTTGGGAAGCAATAGCCTTGGAGAAATATTTGGAGGTAAAACGCATTCCTCGTGGGCTTAGAATCTTTACAATGCCAACCCACACAGAAGTGAAGAAAGAATTAATAGAGGAATGGATGGACAACAACACCCAATGCTCATTAAATATGATGCGCATTCTGATTAAACATGCACGCATCGAAGTAGATGAAATCACAATAAAAATCAAAGAGCTGGAAGACAAATTATCTAAAGACACGAATCAGGATGAAGTAGTCAAACTTAGAAAGGAAATGGAAAGCAGACTCGATTCCTATGAAAGTGACATTGAAGAACGCAAAGAGCGAAAATTTCAACGGGATGAGCAGGATTACATCCAAGGTAGAATTTTAACCTTTGCTCGAAAATATGAGAATCTTAAAAAGAATTATCCCTTGCAAAAAATGACATCGAGTGCAAGTGAATCCAGTATAAGCGATGATGGCTCAACACGAGGCACCTACCAGTCAAAAAACTGGTCAGTTTTAGAGGAGGTCGAATTGTTCAATTGGGAGAAGAACATTGCGAGAGGCGGAGGAAGAGGAAGAGGAAGGGGGAGACGACCATACCCCAACCAAAGAAACAGAGGAAGAGGCAGGGGGCAGCAAAATCAAACAACCCCCACGTCAGTGCCAGAAAAACCCGCCGGGCAAAACGAAGGAAAACGCCAGTACCCACTACGAAATCGCAATCCGAAGCCAACTTAATAGTGAACCTTTCAGACCACCAATTAACAGAAGCAGAACAGCGTGTCTTGAACAAAGGCTTATCTTTTTGTCCTGAGGCTCATTTCGACTACACGGAGACTCGCATAGATTTCTATAAATACATTAGAAAGTTGAAACTTGCAAAGGTACACGCTAATAACCAGACGGTACCAGAAACCAATGCTAATGAGCATACAGATACAATTCACTTTGAAACCATTGCAGATATTCCTGATATGAGAAATAGCTTTGAGACATTGTTTGACCTGGAGGGAGCCTCTATCACAGAAACTGAATTTCTGGAGGAATTAAACATTCCAACAGATGCCAGACCAGCTACGGGCTTAAAAAGAAAATCGAGATATTATCCCATCCTATCACCAGGCAACAAAATCGATATGTTCTCAGAAGCAACAATAAAAGAACTTGACAATCTGGTTAAAGTCAGAAACAAGACACGCGAAAACTTAACAAAAGAAGAACGTGTAGCCATCAAAACGCTAATGGATAATGATAA
This sequence comes from Lissotriton vulgaris, assembly GCF_964263255.1. Classification (NCBI taxonomy): domain Eukaryota; kingdom Metazoa; phylum Chordata; class Amphibia; order Caudata; family Salamandridae; genus Lissotriton; species Lissotriton vulgaris. The sequence continues at coordinate 38,878 of NW_028246233.1, read as the reverse complement.
AATCATCATAAAACCAGCGGACAAGGGGGGCAACATTGTCCTACTCAACACTATTGACTACACAGGAGAAGCTATGAGACAACTAAATCAATTGAATAACTATGAAAAGTTAACAATGAATCCTTTGAGTAACATGAAAAAGGAACTACACGAACACTTGGAGACTTGGCATAAGAAGGGTCTAATAGATGATGAAGAGAGAAAATATCTCACGATTGATCACCCAATAACACCGTGCATATATTTTCTCCCGAAGATCCATAAAACTCTAAACCAACCACCAGGAAGGCCAATAGTCTCATCGTGTGGGGCATTGTATGAAAACATCTCAAACTACGCAGACAAATTTCTAGCCCCCATTGCCCAAACTCTGCCATCTTACATTAAAGACACTGGAGATTTCTTGAGAACCCTAATGGATGTGACCTGGAACCCCGACTTCCTTTTAGTAACAATTGATGTAGTTTCACTCTACACGTCGATCCGCCATGAAATCGGAATGCAGGCCTGCGAATATTACTTGAAACAACGCAACATTACATATCTAGACCATTCAAACATGTTGTTGCAAATGATTGATCTCTGCTTAAAAAACAATGTCTTTTTATTTAACAAACAGCTTTACAAACAAATCTGTGGAACTGCCATGGGCATTTCTCTGTCACCGAACTATGCCAACATTACAATGGGGTGGTGGGAAAAGACAATCGCCTGGAATGAAGACAACCAAGAAGATCTAGAACGAATAATGTTATGGGTCCGTTACATCGACGACCTATTCATTATTTGGCACGGTACGGATGAACAATTTAAAATGTACTTCGACAAACTAAACAAGAACAATGTCGGTCTGCAATTTACATGTAACACTAGTGTGAAGGAAATTGATTTCTTGGACACCAAGATATATGTACACAATGGTAAATTGGAATCCACCCTCTTCCGGAAAAAGACGGCCACAAATAGTGTACTGCATGGTACAAGCTTTCATCCTGCACCCCTCCTACGGAGCATACCGTATGGTGAATTTACTAGACTGAAGAGAAATTGCTCCTTACCTGAAGAAGCTGAGAAGGTCATCGAAGAAAGTAAATGTCGATTCAGAGCGAGAGGCTATGATGAAAGAGTGTTAAAGAGATGCAAACGCAAAATTGATCAAAAGACACGAACTCAGACACTGATGGATCAACCGAAAAAAACTGAAGCCAATGCTCCTCCAAGATTAATATTGACTTACAGTAAAGAAAGCTCAAACATCGCTCGAATAATGAAGAAATACTGGCACATGCTCACAAAAGATCCTGACATTGGAACCACCATTGGAAATGCTCCCCTAATAACATACAAAAAGAGCACCGCATTGAAAAACGTACTAGTCAGAAGCCATTTTCAAGAAAAACCAAAACAGAACTGGCTTAGTACACAACGCAATGGATTTCAACCCTGCAACTCCTGTAAGGCCTGCAAAATTGGCAAATACATGAGAATGATTGAAGAACCGGATGGCAAGTCTATGAAAATAGATCAACAAATCTCTTGCAGTTCCAAAAATGTTGTTTACATCATACAATGCAAATGCGGAATGAAATATGTAGGGAGCACGACGTGCATGTTGAAAAAAAGAATTTTGGAGCATATAAGGGCAGTCAAAAATTCCAACATGCAATATGCCACTGCCAAACACATGAGCACATGCCAAAACGGAGATTGGAGACAGATGCATTTTTTCGGAGTAAAGGTTCTAGACAAAATGGAAAGAGGAGGTGATGTAGTCCGCAGACTACGACAAATGGAGTCGCGGATGATTATCAGACTCCGCACCAAACACCCGAGAGGGATGAACTTTGGGGAAGACCTGCATATTCACCTGGACTGAAAGCCGCAGTAGAAATTAGGGTACTATACCCTATCTTCTCTATACACAGAACTGGCAACATCACGAAAAGACTAGGGTACTAGACCCTGCATTATTTTGATAATTATCAAGTTACTTACAACATGTTGAAATTACAAGCATGCCAAGTCTTTCTTTTCTTTTAAAAAAAAATTTTTTTCACTAAAATGTAACAAAAACTACATATCCCATAATGCCTCATAATTGGCTGCTTATGGGCCAGTATATATAGAGACACTGTAGAGGGACTAACCGACCGTGAGCAAGGCCGTGTAAGGCTGAAACGCGTTGGTGGGGTGAATAGTCTTGAAATAAAGGCTTAAACACAGATATCCTGATTGTGCCGCCTCTTTTGTTTTCTGATATATATATATATATATATATATTACCTACTGGCGGTCGCCAGTAGGTAGTTATAGTTAGGATTTTTTTCAATGTTAAATCTCAAAATTCTATTTGGAATAACTTTGGCACCGGTTGAGGAATCTGCCTGAAAATTTCCTGAAAATGGCCTCGTCGAGCTCCGGTCCTTCCTTGAAAGTTTGGGGGGGATTCGTCAAGCGGGGGCCGAGATAAAAGGGGGGTCCCAAAACGCGTTTTCCCCATGTTAATTTCCATAGGGCGGTCGATTTCACTTTTAGCCCGAACGGCTGAATGGATTTACACCAAACTTGGCAAAATTGTAGGGACTGGTAGCCCGATGTGCCTTTGCTATGTCTCAAGATATGTGCTCCAGTGGATTTTGAGTAATTTAGGTTCAAAAAAATATATATATCTATAGCAGCGCACCGGTGCGCGCACCAGGGAGCGCTCCGGGCGCGTGACGCGAGGTGCGCATGGAAAGCTGATTGGCTCTCGGGTGTCTGTAAACATTCGAAACAGTCCAGAGCGGTCGCCATCTTGTGTCTCGGTAAAATCGAGACATAAGAGGTGGCTAAAACAAAGTAGGAACTGACCATAAGGCGTCAGGGATAGACCCCTTTGACCCCCTAGGTTTGATGTGGGGGCTATAAAAGGGCCCCGCGGGGCATTTAAATTATTTTTTTTTTTTTTTCGTTTTGCGCGGGGGAAGCGCACGGTGCGCGCACCGGGGCGCGGCCCTGGGAGCGCACTATGATGAAAAAAGGTGACAGAGTGTTTAAAAAATGAAGTTTTGATTTAGAAATTGGAGGTAGTTCTAAAAAGAACTTTTTTTTTTCTTCTTTTTGTTGTTTTATATTTTTTTTGTGTTTTTTGAACTTTTTGTACTTTTTTTGGCTTTTCAAAACAGTTTTATATATTTTTTTGTATTTTTTTGGGGGAGAAACAAAAAAAGGGAATTGAAACTGGCTCAACTGGAGCAAAAAAACAAAAAACCCAAAAAATTACTTCTTTTTGGGGCACTTGTGATTATCACCTGCAAGGACGATGAGTTTCACACTTTTTTCCCCATAGGAGATAAGTTTGCCACAAGCAGTGCAAGTAATTTTAAAATCAGCAAATCTCGGCTGAATGCAAGGCATCACCTCAGATGTTTCTGGTTGCGAGGAAGTGGGTTGGTTTCTTTGGGAGGGGGTCCTTGATGACTGGGGGAGGTTACTGGCCATTTCCCGGAACTCTGCACGAGAGTAGTTGTTTGGATGCTTTCTTGTCATGTGCCGAATCATGGTATAGTTACCAAAAGAATATTTCTTATTTGGGTTGCCCCGTGAAAGTTCATCATTGCAGATGAGGCAAGTGACTTTGGGCGCATTCACCTTTTTTTTCCCCTCTGGAATTGAAAAAAACTGCCAAATGAAGTGTGGTTTGGGTTTATAAGGTGTGTTTTCTTCAGGCAGCCATCTTCTTCTCCCCTCCTCCTCTTCCTCTTCCTCCTCCTGTTCTTGACCACCAATATAATTTGGAGCTGGTCCTCTTGGTGGTTGTGGTGGTGGGGCAGATGCACCAGCTGATGCTACTAATGAAGCCATTTTATAGTACAAAATATTACTCAAAGAGCAAAAAAGTAGACAGAGCAACAAACAGGTCTTCCTCAGTCAAAGGACAAAGTCAGAATAAGGAAAAAAGGTGGGGTCTTTCATCATTTAGAAAAAAAAACTGTCCTGAACCAATGAGAAGTGTTATTTTCAGGTCACAAGACCAGGGGCTTCATCATTATGAAACCAAAACTGTTATGAACCAATGAAAAGTGTTATTTTCTGCTCACATGACCCGACGCGCTTACGCTACGCGCCCGGGGCGCGCCCGGGGGCGCGCCCTGGGTCGCGCAGCGTAAGCGCGTCGGAAGTTTACGTTGTGCGATCGTATTCGCTCGAGTACTTCCGGGTGCGCTTACGCCGTGCGTATCACGCGGTCGCGGCTACGCGATACGTCACGATTATGTTTTCGTTTGCGATATTGGCGCTCACGGGACGCTCCCCGGAGCGCGCCCCGGGGCGCTTTGTAAAAATACGCTTTTCGGGGCGCTCCCCGGGGCGCGCTCCGGGAGCGCTCCCCAAAATAATTTTTTAAAAAAAAATTGGGAAAATTGTAGGGACAGGTAGCTCTATTCTGAAGTGGTTTGTAAAAAACATTAACTTTAGAAAAATATGTATTGTGCTACATTGGGCTTAATATATGTTAGAGCCAAAATGTAGCCCAAATGTAGCCCAAAGTAGCCCAATGTAGCCCAAAGATGGCCACCAGAGATCAAAAATTGAAAATGTAGCCCAAAATTCAACTAGATGTAGCCCAACTGTAGCCCAATGAGAAAATGTACCAGAGTGTTAAAAAGAACAACTAGAGTGCTAACAGTCTTATTTATAAAGTGAAACTTATAGTTAGGAATTAGCATTAAAAAAACCTTTGAAATTCACTGAAAAAACCATAGGTTTCACACCAGTTATAGTTAGGAATTAGCATTTAAAAAACCTATTAAATTCACTGAAAAAACCATAGGTTTCACACCAGTTATAGTTAGCTGGAAATTTTACTGATATAAAACCATTGAAATTCCCACGTTATAGTTAGTCGGACTCACTATAACTTGCGCGTGCAATGCACTGCTGATGACATCACATATTACATCACTCATGACATGGTCAGTGACATCACTCATGACACCATCCTTGTGACATAGTGACAGACCTCCTTTCACTATAATGTAACCCTTGAGACACATATTCAAAAATAGAAACTGAAATTTTTAAAAAAATGGAGATACCTATATCAGTTACAACAAGCAATTCAGTAATTCCACTATCTATATACACATCCACTCTTTCACCAACAGTTCTATATAGTCACTCATACATATACTCACTCATCATATGAAGTGATACACCTATACATCCTGTTACACACCGACATTCATCCAAAAGTTACTCACACACATATTCACACGTGCAAATAAACTATTGAACATCCATTTATTTGAATATAGAGTTATACACACACTTCCACCTTACTTCTATTTAAAATTACACATATTTATTCTCTTAAACAATCACTTTTAGAAACACATACTTATTTAAACAGGAACTCTTACAATCTCTTACTCTCACATATACTCACTTATATACATCAATATTCATATATACTAGATTAAAACATATGTAGGTACTGATAAAGACACTAGTGAGACAGTCATTCACTCACTAACAAACACATATAGACACTCATCCACCCATACAGTCCTGTACATATGCTGTCTTCAAAACACATACAAACAAAGAGTCAGTCACTCATGCATCTATGTGCTAAGTAATACCCCCACTAAACCATATAGACAGTCATACTGATACTAATAAAAATATCTAATAACCCATATACATACGCATGTAGCTACTTACCAACACATGTAGCCACTTATACACAAAGTGAAACACTAATATATATATTTAAATATTTAAACATAACTCACTAATATTTATTTTTCAGAAAGACACATATTCACTGGATGGTGTCATCAGTGATGTCATGAGTGATGTCACTGACCATGTCATGAGTGATGTAATATGTGATGTCATCAGCAGTGCATTGCACGCGCAAGTTATAGTGAGTCCGACTAACTATAACGTGGGAATTTCAATGGTTTTATATCAGTAAAATTTCCAGCTAACTATAACTGGTGTGAAACCTATGGTTTTTTCAGTGAATTTAATAGGTTTTTTAAATGCTAATTCCTAACTTTAACTGGTGTGAAACCTATGGTTTTTTCAGTGAATATATATATATAGCCAAATATTTACTTTCTCACGAAAATACAACAGTATGCGCACCGCAGCAGGGAGTGCTCAACCTGGTACACGCAGTAGGTGGAATCAGAAGAATGCCCATAAAAATGCTTTGGACTCGACTGCATCGGATTTCAGCTCCTTGACAGGGAGCGAATCGGAGTCTGAACAAAGGGGTGCAACTTCTGCAGCGACAAAGAACAAGTAAAGGAGAGAAATAGAAAGTAAGACAGGAAGCTGGGAGAAGAGGAAAAGGAGTAGTATTGGTCGATGGATAATTGGGGAAGGTGGCGACTCTTGGTAGCAAGATAAGAGGATGGATAGTCGAGAGCGGAAGTGAGGCATAAGAGAGCAGCAAGGGGAAGTGAGGCGCGCAGCCAGGACACTAGTTCAAGGGACACGGCAAAGGCAGCCGTAAAGCGGCACACACACCTGAGGTAACTTGCTTAAGGGCACGTAGCTACGGATGCTCGGTGACACACATGCATACCGACAGGAGTACACACTTTCATACACATCTGCAACCCTGACAGGATTTAAAACAAGCGGATACTGAGCGCATTTAAGTGAGCACACAAGCAAAACGCCTAAAGAAGTCCTGGAGAGCTGCAGCCAATCCCGGCGCGGCGGGAATGGCTGAAACTTTGAGCCAACCACAGCGCGGCACGGAGGTGACGTAGGTGGAGCAGGCAACTGCGTCCCGAGGTTCCTGGGCTGATGGCGGTGCTTCTAATGGCAATCTTGATGCACTCTCACACGGCGGTGAAGTTGAGGGGTAAGTTCAGACACCATAGGAACCTCGGGCCAGCAGCTGTGATCAGCGCTTTCCCTGCAGCGCTTCCCTGTTCTATAGACGCAGACTCCACCCTCCCTCTGCGCGCGCGTGTGTGTGTGTGTGTGTATGTGTGTGTGTGTGTGTGCGCGCGTGTATGTGTGTGTGTGTGTTACTATCCTTGTGGGGACTTGGGTGTGATAACACACTCACGCTGTGGGGACTTGATTGCACTGTGGGGACCTGAACCCAGGTCCCCACAAGGTAATGTCTTCTAAATTATATAAAATCACTTTAGGAACATCTGTGTCAATTTTTACAACTTTTGAAAAATGTGCCTTGTGGGGACCTGTGTTTCACCAAGTGTGTTTAATTTTTTGCTCGCTCTGCCCCTGTAGACAGGAGGTGGTACTGCAGCATTAAACACACTTTGCATTTAAACACACATTGCTCACCAGAAACACTTGCTAGCAGCAGAAACGACAGACATTTAGAAGGGAAAGCAACCTAATCTTGAATTTATCCAAATATTTGTCATGCAATTAACGTTTTGTCTATTTATTCAAATAAAACTTTTTTACATGACGTTATCAAATTTAGACTCTGTGTCTGAAAATGATTAGTGGTTTTATAAACGTTGATAAAAACAATTTGGGTCAGCTTAGAATCCCAGAATACTTCACTATTGCCTTTTGATCATTATCTGCAAATAAAAAAAGATGGTGCACTGCACTACAATAAAATTAAAAATTATCTGATCATTTTTTGTAAATAACCTAAAGGCATCTGTACCTATTGTTACGTTTTAATGCTTGTACCAGTAGTTCTGAAGTCTTTATGCTGCTTTGGCTTTGTTCGCATATCAATATGCACTATTTAATACATTCTTTTAGATGGTGGCTAGATGAGTGAGTGACTAGCTTTGCAATGTGCTAAGCGCTATGTTCTCACAGACAGTGAACTGAAGCAATGTTATTTGCACAGCATCAGGACATTTATTTTTATCAGGAAAGGCATGATCTTATCAAATTTGTGAGAACTTCTTAGAAGATGTATTCATATATCTCCATAATATGTATTTTGAGGTATTTAAAGAGCAGAACAATATGCAGTTTTATATCAGTGCATGACAGATTAACTAATTACAGTTCAAAATCACTTCCCCTTTGCTCTTTAACGTAAGTTGTAGCATATCTTTGCAGTAGTCAGTGCATCTAAACATCTTTCCTTTAAGTATGTGCGAATTTTGCGAATTCGCGGGAAAGCGTACTTGCGGTTCTTAAAATTTGCAAACTTTCGTGAGATTGAGAATTTTTTTATTTTTGTGAGTTCGCAAGATTTTTTTCACCGCGGCTTCGAATTTTTGCGACTTTGGGAAAGCGAGCTGTTCAAATCTCCTGCCGGATGTCAGCTGCGCGTTGCATCTACGTATTCCCTATTGTTTACTCCTGCGATACGTGATCGCGTGCCCTTATGAAGTATTAGCGTTCTCAAAGTCTCGCAGTGCAAGATGGCGGACTTCATGAAGTACTCGCGGTCGAAATTTTTTGCGCCATCACGCCATGACGTACTCGCGGTCGACAAGTTTTGCGCGATCGCGCAGCAAGATCGAAAATGGTGCAGCGCACGCAAACCGGGTGGAAAAACAACTTGTCAAACTCAGAATCACAGTAAGTCAACGCCACACGGGCAAGATTGTATTTTTTAAGCGCAACCAAGCAAAAAAATTCACCAACTTGCGAATTGCGTATTTTTTGTCAATTTCGCGTGATTCGCGGACCGCAAAATTTCCAAAAATTCGCAAATTCCGCAAGCGGAACTAATTTTCAGCCCATGCTTACTTTCCTTATGACATTTGAGTTAAACAGAACACTTGAATTCCTGCTTTTGTATGTAAATGTTAGCATTGTGGAATGTATGAGTTTCTATTGTGGGAACCAATTTGATTGCATGCACTCATACATTAGGTTAAGTGTGTCACGTTATCATGAAGATAGGTGCTTTGCCTTATTTACTTAACTTGGCTTAACACTGCTTGTAAATAAGGCACCCTATCATGCTATACTTAGCGTGAAAGGGGAGGGCAATTGGCATTGCTGTGGGCGTTCCATCGTAACACCCATTGATTTTGACACTGACCCATATTAACAAGGGTGCCGTAAATTATGGGTCAGTGCCAAAATTAAGACCAGGGAAAACCTGGTCTTACCTTGGCGCAACGAGGAAAAATGTTTAATTTCTCTAAATGTTTGCTGTTTTCATGTGTACTGCGTTTTACAGCACACATGGAAACAGCAACACACCAACGATTGTTTATGTGCAGGAAAGGGTCCCTTCCTGCACATAAATCTTTTTGTTTTTTTAAATGGCGTTTTGCAACTTCTATGTTATCTGCATTAAGCAGCACACAAAGAAGTTTCAAAATGCCAGTTGAAGATTATTTATGTGCAGGAAGAGACACCTTCCTGCACATAACCAATTTTCCCCTGCAACGCATACACTCTTGCACTATGGGCAAGGGTGCCTGCATTGGTGATAGGCAGCTACATTTAGTGCCCGTGCAAGGGGAAACACAGGTATGCACCATATTCTTGTAAATATGTTGCAGCCCTGTGTTTCTAAAGTGACGGAGCGTGTCGTTAGCCTTCTTGGCTTAACGATACGCTTCGCCACTTTTCTTGTAAATATGCCCCGAGTGCTTCATAACATCATATGTCTTTTAATTCTTTCCCTCCCATTATGTTGCCACCTCATTTGATGTTATAGTTTCAGTAAAAACAGCTGGACGTTTGACAGCCCTTATGTAAGAAACACACTCATGATAGGAATATTTAAATGTCTCTGTAAAATAAGCCCATAATATATGAACCATAATACTGCCACTTCTATAGTTAATATTGCCTTTTCACATACCACCAAAACATAAAGAAGCACTCTTACAACTTACATATTGCTGTGGGTGTATCTCTTTCTGCGTGACTTAGCAGGGGTCTCACATTTGTCCTTGTCAGTGGACTGAACACACCATGGGGCCTGTGGCCTGTGATGATGGACTGCACACATTATGGGTCCCTGTTAGCGAGTAAGAAAAGTTCTAGGTAACCTTCTCTTTCCTGATGTATAAGGAATCTCACTAGACTGTGGGTCACAAGTCTCCGTAAACTTTCCAGGATAAATATTTAGGACTCAGCATTATGTTATTTGCCTCAGTTACATGCCCCCTAGTAGGAGCAACTCAATATATTTTCCTTTAGAAAAGTCGGCCATTTGCAATGCGAAGCCCCACGCACATGCAAAATAAATTTGAGCCCAAGAGTCTACTTCACTCATATGGCTGAGGTTTAGGTTGGAGTGGAGCTTAATGTCAGCCAGTAGTTGCCGATGTGGGCCACAGCACTTATTTTTGTGGACCGCCCCTTATTTTTCCTCATTAGACATTTTGTGAGAGCAAAAGAAGGAAGAACACACAAACTGGAAAAAAGCAGCAAGAGAAAGATGGAAAAACCATCACAAAGGGAGAAACCAGAAATTGCAACAGTGAGCTAAAGGAGCAGGGAGTGTGTGGCAGCGGATTAAAGAGGTCTGAATGGGATTCAAGACTATGCAGCTTTGAGCTTTGGCACCTGACATATACTAGAGCTGGTGGCGGGCTTCTGAGCAGAGCTTTGGGCACCAGCACTAAAATTAAGCACTGACTGGAATGTAATCTGAAAGTTTCATTGAGAACTCATTCAGAAACCTGTAGCCCTGGAAGAAGTCCTCATATTCCACCAAGAAATGAAGCAGTCATTGTGGCAATGTAAGTGTGCAAACTTACCACATCAGCATTAGTGGATTTGCAGCACCTAAGGACAATTCACACAAATGTAGCCACACAGAAACACACTGTAACAATTGATCTACTGCACTATATGTAACTGTGAGCGTGCATCCCGGCAGAAAGGGTGTTGCATCACTGAAGGTGTAAAAGGTTTTGTCATAGGCATTGAATATGTGCCTGGCCTTAGCTGAGGTTCTGACATGCAGATGTCTGGTTGAACGACACTCTTGTGTCCATACGTCTATCCTCCAAAGGTTTCCAACCATGATATCATGAGGTGGCGATTGCTGACTTGCCAGAACACACCGAATCATGCCACTAAAGAACAACCGGTACCTACTACAGGACTTCATCCCACTCTTGTCTGCTGCTACTTTAGTCAACATTTGGCAGGCTGTACGATCTGCACCCCTCTTCACTTCACAACTATATACTGACCAACCAACCTAAATGCCGTTGAACAGTGCTTGAGCTTGATATATTTTTGACAAACTAGGGCTTTTACCAAGAAACTTCACTCATGATGCATCTCATACATACATCAATTGATCTTTCTTGAGATTGACATTTTTTCTCAGCTTGAACCTTTCAAATTCCTTGTTAGCCTGAGTGCTACAACGAGCCATAAACTAGAGGTGAGTGATGCCTATCCTAGCTTAGATGGAGGTCCTCTGGGACTCTCAAGCACAAATCGAGCCAAGCTTTTGTGTGGCTTCAATCCACAACCCATGCATTAATATTATGTGCCAAGAATTAAATACAAAGCATGAACCTTTGCTCTAAAAACAGAGAGATGCCCATCTATGGCTGAATTGCACAATGTGATACCAGAAATTCTACAACCAATCCCAGCTACCCAGCTTTACCAAATTGAGTCATACTGGGCAAATATGTTATTTCACTGTGCCTTCTTTTACTTTATTATTGCATACGAGAGAATTTTAAAATATGGGTGCTCAGGATCATTGCTGCACAAAAACATCTTGTTTAATATAAAGATTACAATGTTCTTGCAATTATAACAAGAATGTAGGCCATATAAAGCATGCAGATGACTACTGACTTCCGTTTCAGTACACTAATGGCATTTTCGTCTGGGTACTGAAGGCATGAACTTTTATAAACTAAAGTTAAAACAACATCTCTTTTGAAAAAAATGCCTCTCAGTGCAGTGATATAATCTTATGTACTGAGGGTGGAATCATTCCACGTTTCTGCTTTTAAAATTTGAAGATATTGTATCTTATTTTTACATGATACATATTTAGGGTCAGACTGGTACACAAAATAGGCCTGGGCACGAAAATAAGCAGCATCCAATTAGCGAATCAGAAAGCTAAAAACTAGTGTCTCAGGTTGTCAAATTGGGACAGTTTTGACCTTGTAAAGACATGTTGTATAAGAGCTCTGCAAGGTATGGAAGAGGGCAGGTTTGAGCTTGCAGTAGGCAATGCTTGTTTTCATCCCAGAGAAATCAAGGAAAAGCCGCACACCGGTCAATAAAGCGAGCCACACACTGCCTTGTCAGACCATCCCATCGAGCACTCATTTCTGCAACTCTCCACAGTAAAGATATGATTACATGTGGAGGAAGCGATCCTTTGAAATAAAAGAAAAAAGCTTTGCAGAATAATCACCCAAAACTTTTTAACAGAATTTTGTCGACTTTCAAGCGCAGGAAAAAAGCCATAGCCGCTGCAGGCACAACTCTTACAAAGTCATACTTAAGTTTAAAAAAACGACTTTAAATATTACCAAACTGTGTTCGAATTATATTTGAACATAATGTAAAATTAAAAATGGTAAACCATTCTTACTCCGTTTATTGCCTAGCAAACAACCTATATTAAAATTGACATCGATGCCTCTAAATGTATGCTATTTGTGTTCTTAGAAGTGAACTATCATTTTGTTGTGCACTGGCTCTTTTGATTCTTGTTAAAGAATCGGAAAGGCTCAGCCTCCTCTTCTTTATCAAGGAGAAGGAAAGAGCAGGCGTCAGGGCGTTCCCTTGGTCACCGGCCTGCATAACAATGCGCTCCTTAACAAGCAGCCCTGAAACACCTTGAAACCTTGACCGGGGCAGACTGGGGGGATGGGCAGTGCTACATCAGAATACACACAATTGTATCATGATGACAGAGAACCGGCAAACAGCAAAACCTGTGACTGGCTTGAAACTTCCACAGCAGCCATAATGAGAAGGAAACCTGCAAAAAATGTAACATTTTCAAGAGCGCCATGAAGCATTATTGTAAGGAACTTCCATATTATTGTCAAGAAAACGATGACAATTTCCAGGGCGTCTTAGTGATTTAATGGGAGCAGTGCACGCTGTAAAAAGAACAGAAAGTGTTCACCTTTCGGAGCAAAGTTTAAACCCTTTAAATATATGTTTATGGCTCCTACATTGTACGTCTTGATGAGCATTTCGTAATCATTTCTGTCACAGCCTTTGGGTATTTTTATTTATAAGTGAGGAGAGCTTCATTTCTTAAAATGATCAATCTGCCAATGACGTCTCTATTTTTAAAATCATTGACATTGTATTTTAAAGAATATTTCCCGCTTCTGCATCTAATATATAGATGCCTGTCTGTAATTCGTTTTTTTACTGCATTCCTTCATAGTTAATGCAATTTTTTTTAGTACAGCGCTCCCACGTCTGAGGCCTGGTCCCTGCTATACAAAACCATGTATATTTTTCAAAAATGAATTGTTTATCAGCTTCTTGAAACATCCATTACTATTCCAGATAAACTGACTTACCAGCTTAAAAGATGGGCAATCACCCTGGTTTATGAGCAGAGTTTATGGATGACCGGAATATAACCATGAAAAGGAAGCCCTAAAAGCACACATAGGGCTGGATTTTTCATAAGTGCTGACAAGTGTACCCCATGTATTTACCCTGAAAACTGGAGCACCTGTCAAAGATGAGCCAAGGAACCCCTAAGGGAAACACATGCACCTCTGTAAGGGACACAGAGCAAGAAATCAGCTTCTCCAAAATGGGAAGATATTTCAAATGCAACTGAACAGTGCATGACATAAAACATTATGGATAGCAATGTTTCTATCATAGTTTAACTGTTTTTAATGTAAAACCCCCAGAGGAACTCCCCCCCAAACTCTCACACACAGTAGTGTTGTCCTGAATGGAATACTTTATATTACGAAGTGGTTCTGCATTATTAGAGACAGTTTACAATACTACAATCTAGTACAATTTTAGCATAGTGAGTTTATGGTCATTTGGTAAGTTTTAAAATAACTGAAGCACTGAACTTTCTCCTGGCATCACGAGGGGATTACCTGCCACATTCTCCAAACACTGCACTGCCGAGAAGCCGTGAGTTGAACGGCCAACGCCTACTACCCGCTCTACTCCTACATCTTCTCTTTGAGTCTTATTGAGTGTTGACTGTGTTATAGCTTCTTTTTAGGTTTTGACTGGCGATGCGCACGTAGTGCGCATGCGCCAAAAAACCTTATGATATGTGTGTGTGGGGTCAGGTATACGCCCCCTCCTCCCATTGGCTAGCTCCATAAATGGAGGCTAGCCATTGGGAGAGGGCTCTGTCCGTCAATCTCGGACCAGATTCGGGGGCGTTCCCGAGAATTTTTGGCTTTTGGCTATGTCACGCTACGTCAGCCGAAAGCCGATTCTCGGGAACCGCCCCCGAATCTGGTAAGGCACTCGTGATAAAAAAACACATTATGCCTCGTAATAACAAAATTGATCAGTGTAAAACGCCGCTATAGTTATTATGAAAACTTCGACAATTGCAAACAGAAAATGAATTTACATTCTAAATTGAGGTGGGACGCTCCCCTGCAATAGAGGATATCGACAACTTGCAATGTTCAATCTCTATGACGTTGATATGATGAAAAACCCTAGCCTTCTCCCTGGGTCGTTCTATCTTCTCGGAAGGTGTTACTTCTCACACAAGGACCGCACTACGCCCTCCAGGTACGGGTTCTGCTCTCAGGTTGCTGCCGGTTGCAGGGCAGAGTTGCGCGCTCTGTCTGCTTGTTCCTCACCCCTTCGCTCTGCTGACAGGGAGCTTTGTCAACCTGAGACCACTTGCACCAACTTTCCTGGGCCCCAGGGGGTTCTCCTCCGTTTAAAGGGTGCCTCTGCATTCCGTACAAAGTGCCCTGAAGTTTCCAGGGAATGTCACTGTCAGTCATCCCAGAAATATCAAAGGATAGAGTGTGCCTGGGTGGGGCAGGCGGGGAGGAACCCCCACTGAGAGCTCGACCCTAAGCCTGCCGAAAACTCCCCCTCATCTGCATGACAGAGCCACTCCAGCCCGTCCCAGCACCAGACAGCAGCGCCGCACATCTGTAAACACATCTGCTGCAGAGGACCCCTGGCGGTGGGTGAGAGCGCTCGGGACTGGACAGCACTTTAGCAACGGGGCACTTTAAGAGAGGCGCTCGGCAGGGTGAAGACAGCAAGGAAGGCAGTCTCGGGCCCCGACATGCACGCATCCGAAGCAGGTAAGGGATCGCGCTCTCTTGCGCAATTGCGCGCGTGGAGCAGGAAACTTTCCACGCTCGAGGGCACGCATTTCTCATTGAATTCTTGCATGTTTTTAGAGTGCAATCTAAGTAGGAGAGACGAAAAAAAATTAACATGGAAAAAGACAAAACTAATTTCTTCAGGAAGCAGAAAATGTGCGTATCCTCTGCGCATTGATGCTTCTTTTATCATTCGTGTTCGGATATATCAAAGTAGCGCGAAATAAGTGCATATTAAAATTGCGCATTGAAAAAGTGTTCATTGAGAAATAGAGCGTGCAGCCTGTAGCCTTTAAAGGTAACGCTGGCCATCCCATTTCGTTTTCAAAATAAGATTATTTTCTGTCCTCCACTCTGGATCTAAATTTATTTTGGTACACCCCACCACATACTTAATCTCACATGAGCCCGTTCTGCATACGTTGTTTTCATTGCAATGTTTTCAGTCCTCTATTGTGAGGTGTGTGCCTTCATTTGAGCTATTTTTCAATGTAATATCTTGATAAATAATTTTTTATTTATCACTGTTTTCAATGCGCTGTTTTGGTGTGTGTATGTTGAGTTCTTCACGCTGTCATTCAATTCGCTATTTTGAGGTGTATTCTATTTTACAAAGTTGTTTTCAAGGCACTAGATTGACGGGTGAACTCTTTTACAGAACTATTTTTCAATGTACTATTTTAATATGCAAGTCTGTTCATTGGCGCTATTTTCTATGCGCTATGTTGATATGAACGTTTTCTTAAATGTAGCTAGTTTTTTTGTGCTCTATGTTGGCGCATATTGCAGTTTACTTGCGCTATTTTTCAATGCTCTATTTCTTGTTGTACAATACATTTTAGAGGCGCTATTTTCCAATGTGCTCTTTTATTTTATATCTAGTTTTACAAGCCAACTTTTTTAGGCGGAAACAATCACAATGCGTAAAATAAAATTGATAAAAGAGTTGATTCTGTGGAGGCTGTGATCTGTTCCATGCGACTACTTTAGCAAAGAATCTAATATGGGAAACAAGCAAATATGTTTGACATTTTTAATAAAAATACTTCTATTTGTACGAAGTGAGGGTTGGGTTTTTACGTCACTCTCAAGGTTGGTTGTAACTGGGGTTTGATGAGATTGAATTGAAGACATGCTTCTGCAATGAGGACAGATGAGTTAAGAGAGGCTGGCTCTCGCGGTCTCGTAATCGGCTGTTGAATTAGAAGACGAGCCCTTATCTCGTTTTCCACAAATTGTGTGATCCTGGACAAACGACTTTACCTTCAGTCTCCTTCTTGCTCCAAACTGGAGTTGCCTAGAGCTGTCCAGCTGAAGTGTGCACTGCTGCATTATAGCGCCACTGTGTGTTTTTGGGGAATTTGTGTCGCGAACCAGTGTATCCTAATCTCTGCTATGACCTAGAGAATGTGACGCGAATTATGTTTATCTTTAAACTGGAGTTATGGAGGGATAATTTAATTGTCTCATATTGTCATGTACCATGTCTTCCGCACACGTGTGATCTCATCAACGCATGATATTATTGCACACCCATTTCCAGAGCGCACACTCCAGATGAACTGTCGCTTGGCGTTAAAAATAGTGGGCGCAGTTATTTTCACCCATCCGCAGGGTGCACATTTCACGCAGAGCCTGACCTTAAAAGGATGAAAGGCTGAGACGCCTTTCAGTTCCACCGTAAAACTCACGCTACACGCAGAGCCGACCTTGAAAGGATGAAAGGCTGAGAAGCCCTTCAGTTCCGCATAACTCACAAGTTACACTCAGCGCCCTGCAGAGATGGGACAGCTCAGTGAGATGAGGCAACTTGTTAGATATTTACGTCAGAATGCGGTTTGCACACGCTGTAATGGTCTAGTCCAGCCTTTGATCACGTTTACTCCGATATTCACCTCAACCTATTGCTACTTTTTTTGTGATACTCTCCCCTTTAGTGGTGTAAACTATGCATTATTTTTTATATTGTTTTTAAACATCATTGAGGTTTTATAATTAGCTGTGTAAGCAATCATTGGTTATACATCGTCAACTTAAAAAAATGTGAAGTGCTGCTTTTTTTCCAGACCCTGGCACCAGGCTCCTATTGGTTGGTCATTGCTCGGACCATCCATGAGACACGCGGTGAACAGCAGGCACAGGGGCATGGTCACGGAATCTTTCACCTGAGGTCACTGGTTTAGGTCAAGCCTAAGTCAGCTGTGCTTAGAGTTCATCACCATTTGATGTTTTAATTGGGGAGGTTAATGTGAATAGATAAAAACACAGGGACTGAGACAGGCGGCTACGTGTGTTTACCATTGGTGTTCCAGGGCCTAAAGCATTATTTCATGGCAACTGAATAACTAATGTACTGAAACTTTTAAATGCCTCATGGTGTAATTGCTTCTGGTCCTGCGTAAAGGTGCTATGTTTGTGGTAAATCCGTGAATATTTGGGACTTGCATTTTTTAGGTTTTGCCTGGAGGGGGCTCGCAGTGTGTGGGGGGCTCTGTGTGGGTGTGTGGGGGGCTCTGTGTGGGTGTGTGGAGGGCTGTGTGAGGGGCTCTGTGTGGGTGTGTGGGGGGGGGGCTCTGTGTGGGTGTGTGGGAGGGCTCTGTGTGGGGGGCTCTGTGTGATTGTGTGGAGTGGCTCGCAGTGTGTGTGGGGGCTCTGTGTGGGTGTGTGGGGGGGCTGTGTGTGGCTGTGTGTGGCTGTGTGTGGGGAGCTGTGTGTGGGGGGCTCTGTGTGGGGGGGGCCTGTGTCTGTGGGTGGGAGCTCTGTGTGGAGGGGCTCTGTGTGGGTGTATGTGGGTGGCATTTGCGAGAGATTGAGCTATTGGCATTGTAAATGACAATGCCATTTATTTCGCTGTTGTGCTGTAGCTATCATGGGACAGCGAACGTGATCATTTGTAGCTCGTCCATGTATTTTAGGTAGTGTGAAGTCCTTGCTCCTGTGTTCTACTGGGTGCCACCAACTCGAAGAGTGCCACTGTGTTTTCAAGGTGAAACATTATAATAGAGGCGAAAGTAGAGCTTTACGGCGACAATTGAAATGCATGTAAAGAATGCCAACATCTATTGCTGACATTTCTGCTTACCGGCATCAGGATATCAATTAGAACTGAAGTTCCATGGGTCTCTTAAACACAAGTGCATTCACATTTTAGCCTCTTGCACTCTTACATGTAGGCACGTTTTCAGAACAAAGAAAGGGGCGTGGCAGTTATTTAATGAGGAGAAAAGATAATGGGCCAGAAGGTGTGGGGGGGCTCAGTGTGGGTGTGTGTGGAGGGCTCTGTGTGGGTGTGTGTGGGGAGCTTTGTGTGGCTGTGTGTGTGGGGGGCTTTGTGTGGCTGTGTGTGTGGGGCTCTGTGTGGCTGTGTGTGTGTGGGGGGGCTCTGTGTGAGTTTGGGGGGGCTCTCTGTGGGTGTTTGTGTGTGTCATTTGCGAGAGATAAAGCTAGTGGCATTGTAAATGACAATGCCATTTATTTATGTTAAAAAAACCATAAATAAAAATAATGTCAAGAGCAATGCCAATAGCTCTAACTTTAACAAAGGCAAAACCATTGCATTGTAAATGCTTGTTTTACTTGAAACTGTGCAGCAGTGTAACCAGCGCTGCAGTATAATTTGTATTATACCTTCCCCTCAGATGTGTAGTCTGGGGACCGCAAGCGCACTCCTGACCTTTTAGTATGGCCTCCTGTTCAATTCAGGCAAGCATTTATTTACAAGTTAATTGATGTGAAAGAAAGCAAGTAACTAGGGAGTCTTGCACTGTTAACTTTTTGAGCCACCTTCATTTTTGAAGCCATTCTGGAACATACTTGTAAAGAAAGTTAGAAAAAGTGTCCTAAAAATCTTTAAAATGTATGCTATTCACATGCAGAACTGTTTTATCATAGTAGGAGTACAGCACCAGACTAAATCAGTGCTAGTATTTTTAGGAACAGTTTTGATGCATGAATTTTGAAACCTTCTTGCTTCCACCCACCCTGATAATTCCAATAGTAAACTGAGAGAAAAGTCAGTTATGTGCACCACTTGGATAGCATGGGATGCTATTATACAAGGACAACATTTTAGTAAAACTAAATGTTGGAGATGTTTTCGTACAGCACACATCCTGAAGGTATTATTTCAAGATCGTATTATAAGTACTAATGAAGAACAAGCATCGGCAAAGCCTATAGGTTTTGTCTATGCAAAATATATTGTTATTGTCAATGTTTTTTTTTGCATATTGCAAATGACTATAATAAAGATGTGAAATAACAGAAAGAGCTGACGAACAGCGGAACTGGGTTCATGTCTCGGTGTCAGTTTAACATCCTTTAATTCTGGTCAAATATGTAATCTCCCCAATGCCATAAAGAAGTGTCTTCGTGCAGTATACCTGGTGCTCATATAAAGGGCTGTAATACTTTATAGAACTTTTAAGTGTTTTTTAAAAAAAGCTGCCCGTAGTGTGAAAAATGATGATCCATACGCTTTTAAGGGTGGCCAGTATCCTAGGTGAGGAGAAGAGGAGGCCCGAGAGGGTATAGAGGATGGGTCAGGAAGAGCAGGGAGAGTAGAGAAGGTCGTGCACACTGCGGCAATGGGAGCAATGCAATGGCAGACATTTAGCAGGGAGACATCAGCCAGAGCTGGTTCTGAATTGGGGGTAGTAGTAAAATATGGCAATAATCGGTATTCAGTGGATTTCCTAGGCTTCTTGGCCCTTGTGCCAGTGCACCTGTTGCATCATTCAAATCATTACACTAGTGCCTGCAAGGTAATTGCACTTGTGAATGAATATTTATTAGTAAGATGTAGCAATAATCAGTGCACAGTGTGTTTCCTAGACCTTTGCCCATGTGTCACTGCACCTGCTTCACCATTAAAATCATGACCCAAGTGCCTGAAAGGACAAATGAGGAAATCGTTTATATGCAGTAATATGTGTTCTGAAAAAGATGCAATTGCAGACAGAATACATAATTATTGTATAGCTAAATATAAACTCAAGAGGATTAAAAAAAAGTGCCTACACAATTGGGTTTGGACTTAATGCCAGATCATGACAATATCTTTAATTTTACAAGGTTCCACGGGACTACAAATTGGGTTTTTCTTAGGGATTGCCTCCCCTCTACACTGGTCTCATTGGGGTTAATGTGTGATTCTCTAACTACAGATACACAAGAACAACCATCTCCCCCTGCCAAGCTGAGCTTATTACTTTGGGTGACAACTCCTTTTCCATCATGTACTACCAGCTCCAGCCTTCCCTCTAGCTAGTCACTCTCATAATTTTCATTGGACAAGGGTGAACATGTAGGTGTATTTACCATAAAAGTTGTATTTCTGTCGCCTTCTAGATGATTCTCAGGACTTAGTGGAGGGTTCCCTTTGATATGCCTTGCAGGCTCCTTCAAGAGCTGTTTTTCCTCCTGGGGGTACATTCCCATTCTCCCGCCTGGTACCCCTAGAGAGCGAGGGAAAAATTACTTTGTCCTAAAAACCTCCCGGGAATGTCCTATACCATGATTTACTAGGGTTCCTGATGCTAGACTCCATAGGGGCATAGGAGGTCTCCCTTGATAATGTGCCCCTAAAACTAGACTGCTTATAATCACTGGATGTAAAAGATGATGTGTACTCCAGGAGTTTATTAGGACCCGTCACTAGGTCAAGCTGGTGTGAGGGGTACATCCCAGTGTTTTCTGAACTCGTGACACTGTGGTCTCCTATTTCCTTGAAACCTATGTGCCCCTTTACTTTTTCCATATGAGTTTATCGTCTTAATTTTAACAGTGCGTGTACCCAATCTCCCTCTTAATAGGGAAGCTTCATCAATTAACTTTTTTATGTTTTCTTGGAGCTGACCTAATATATTCTGGCATGTGCAAATCGTAACTATATTGTTGTTTACAAATGCAGAGCCGCATGTATCAATATTTTCATTACAAACACTTAAATGTGCTGAAGAATAAAAAAAGATTGTGCATGAAATTTCTGGTGCCACAACTAGGCACAGAGTATTCAACCTACACTCATTAGTTGATGTATTGCCTGACAATGCAACAATAGGGTTGCATACCCCAACATTGCTACCTTCAGTATCTGCATGGCCCACAACTTTATTATCCACAGAGGCTGGAAGCATAGAAGGAGCTTTCCCTAGTGCAGGCGGGTCAGAGGATTTTTCTTTTAAAAATGTCCAGGAATTTTTGGCCTAAAGCATTGAGTTTGGAGGAGTTTCTGCTGCTAAGTAAAGTCTCCACCACTTCAATTAAGTTAGCAATATTCAACACGCCGTTCCTTGCTGAATAGGGTACTTATAATTTGGCCTTCTTGATGGTTCCTTGGGAGCTCCTTTTAGCTTTCCTTTTACCAATGATAAGAAAGATGCTTTACCCTGTAGTTTCCTGCTGGTCTTGACTGTCAGGAGAATGAGGTTGTCAAACCTTGAACACTGGATGGAGGCAAAGGCAGTAGATGTTAATAGTGCTGTCCTGCCTCTTCCTGTCTCAGATGGGCCCGTCTGTGTCTGGTCTTTACCCGGGCCCAATCCTGGGAGTGTACCATACTAAAGGATAGATCTGGCTTTTTTTAGCCCGTCAGCTCTTGGTGGGCCCTCCTCTTTCCCTGAGGTACGTAGTTCTACTCCAGTTGCAGGGTTGCAAAGCATCTCTGAGTGGAGTGCAGACACGGGGAAACTGCCGATAATCAACGCACACTAATGGAGATCTCTGACTTTTTTGAGCGTGCCACCTGCTTGTTGCCCTTCCTCTTTCCCTGAGGAAGCTAGGGGACCTAGTCCCACCTCTGCTGCAGGGCTGCAGAGATACTTTGAAAAGATATTTTCTACATGAAAGAGTTTTCCTTCATTGCAAAGGTATAAAATTGTGTAATGCCCATTTACTTCCTTACACTAGGGCCCATGACACATTACCTACTCTTCTGCAGGCATCATAACATAAGAACAGGCGCGTAGCTTCAGACGAGGGTGTTTGGGTTATTATACTCCCCCTAATAATTGTATTTTGTGAGAAATAGTTGGGTACTTTCAGTCTAGTATCATGAGGTGTCTGCCGGATTTCACCAGTACTTTTTACACACACAGACTAAATATGGACACCCGCACACACAATGCAGAATGTAGAGAGGGGCTGGGGCAACATGGACAGTAAAGGGAGGGAGTGAGTGGTCAGAAGGAAGCACACAAACAACGGAGGGTGGAAGAGTGGCAGAGGCAAGCAACAACATGGACATCAACCCAAGGAGGCTGGGGCTGGGGATCAGTGGACTAATGCATCCACTTCAGGGGCCTGAATTCGACCTCATGGAAACAGGTTCAAATCCCGGCGGGTCCACTCAGCCTTTCGTCCAACTGAAGTCGATAAAATGAGTACCATTGGGTTGGGTAACAATAAACATCTGTTATTCAGCGCTAAGATACCCCGTTAGGGGTAAACGTGCACTTTACAAATACACATGTTATGTTATGCAACGCGGTACAAAAGGGGGTGGTGATGGACGGTTATGCAACAACACTGTAATCAAGAGATGGAGAGAGCATCGAGCCAAGCAACACGGAGAAGGAAGGGACATTGAGGGAGAAGTACACAAGGGACCCATCTGAAAAAGCCACACTCTACCGGTGGGAATATTGCCTAGGTAAATACAAATACTCCAGGAATCAGCTATTATCCAGATAGGTATTATCTCCCTAAACAACTTCTTTTTCTAAGAATGGGAGGAAACACAACAATGTTGCACATTTGCCCCCATTGCTATCTGCAAGATTCAGAATATTGCATTCTTCCAGCACAAATGTTGCCAGAATTCAACTGGCAAAACATGTGCAATTATATACCTCAGGACTGGTGGAAATGTAGCCCAAAGGGTAAAATTAAAAGCTGGGAGCAAACTCAGGTTCATAGTCAAATGAATGAACATTCTGAATGGGGTTCTTAAGAGTTTTGCCGGTGGAATTCCCATTCAGCAGTTTAGGAGATGTACATCCTCTGACAAATTAACAGTTATAGAAAACAAGCTGATTGTGGAAGCAGTAGCAGAATTACCAAGACATGATTCCAAAGATGGCCTTAATTCCACTTACAGATTCTCTGCTGGCAGCTAATTACCAAGGTGCATATGAACAGGGTCAAAAGAGAACATCGCATATGTGTCTTTGCTGCACTCCACAGCTTTTACCCCCTATGCTACACCCTTCATAAGAAAACCCAGCACAAAACATTAATAAATGCCCTGTTTACAGCAGAGACAAAAAAATAAAAATCTATGCTAGTGGTGATACAATGACCTCTAACAAGTTAAAATAACAGAGATTATACTTATTTGAAGTTTTAACATAGAAATGTAACTAGCAGTCTAACATTTTTTTAAAACAAAAGCCTAGTTAAAGTAAAAGACCAATAGAAAAAATAAACCACATATCAAGCAACAGTAACTTGACAGACTGTGAAAGGTATAAAAATAACCGGCCCTTATTGTGCAGCTTACTGACCTTTGCCTCTAAATATATTCTGCTATTTCATCTGTGCTAACATTTAGTTTAAAACTATGTGGTTGTTTTGATTCTTTTAAAAAGAATCTCTGAGGCACTAGCTAGTGTTCCTATCCTGTGCAAAGCAAAATAAAAGCGCGCCGGGACATTTCTACTGCCAGCTAAACAAGTGCAAAGGCAGATATCTGCATAACAAGGCTCAAGTAGCCAACCTTGGTGATGACAGCTCTAGGCCGTGACTCTTACAGACAGGGGGGGATGGGCTCTCCTGCATCCTAATGCACACACCTTGGTGAAGGGAGAAGGAAGCCAGGAGTAAACAGCAGCAGGTGTGACTTGCCGGAAAGGCTGAAGGCTGAAGATCTGACAAAGCGTGTTTGGGACAGTGTTCACCGCTAGCACTTGAAAAAAGTATAGTTTTTAAGTGCAGCAAATGCAGAGCCGCATTATTCCCATGCAGGCAAGAGCAGCCTGCCAGTCTGGATTCCGCCTCAACCACAGTACTGAGACCGCCCTCCTCGCTACGACTGATGACATCTGCATGCTACTCGACCAGGGACACAATGCGGCCCTCATCCCTCTGGACCTCTCCACAGCCTTTGAAATCATTTCAGACCACTCGCTCGCAGCCAGACTTCACGAAGCAGGGATACAAGGAGCCGCCCTCGACTGGATCCAATCCTTTCTCTTTGGCCGAACCCAGCGGATCAGACTCCGTTCCTCTCCGAACTCACCGATATCAACTGCGGAGTACCCCAAGAATCATCGTTCAGCCCCACACTCTTCAACATCTACATGATCCCCCCTTGCCACCATCATAGGACAGTATGGGCTCAGCATTCTATCCTACGCCAATAAAACCCAGCTCATCCTCTCACTCACGAGGAATCCCAAAGACACCAGACTCTGTTTCCAGGAAGGAATGAAGAACGTGGCAACCTAGATGAAGGACAGCTGCTTGAAACTCAAGTCAGAAAAGACCAAAGTACTCATCCTTGGACCCTGCACAACACCTGGTGGCCCCCTGCCCTCGGGAATCCACCCAAGCCTATAGACCATGCATAAAACCTTGGCATCATCCTTAACTCCTCCCTCTCCATGAAACGCCAGATCAACGCTGTTGCCTCCACCAGTTTCAACTGCCTGAGTATCCTCCGCAAGACCTTCAAGTGGATCCCCCCCAACAGAACCCTTATACGCAAACTCCAAACCATCCAGAACGCAGCAGCCAGACTCATCTTCTGGACACCGCATCACAAACACTTGACGTACCATCTACGAAACCTCCACTGGTTCCCCGTCAAGAAGAGTGTGACCTTCAAACTCCTTACCCACAACTACAAATCCCTCCACAAAATTGAACCCAAATACATCAATGAGAGAATATCCCTTCACGTACCCAAGAGGAACCTCCACTCCGCCGACCTCGCCCTGGCAGAGGTCCCCCGTATCCACAGAAAAAGAACAGGTGGGAGAGCCTTCCCCTACATCGCAGCCAAGACCTGTAACAAGCTCCCTGTGAACATCAGATACTCCCCGATCCTGCACATGTTCAGGAAGGACCTCAAGACCTGGCTCTTTGACTGATCCGGGGATGCTCCCCTCAGCCCCCACCAGTGCCTTGAGACCCTCATGGGTGAGTAGCGCACTCTACAAACCCCTGATTGATTGATTGACTGAAAGAGGCAATATTGGATTGTTGACCTCCATCTATGGTGGCAAAAGGTGCAGCAAGGAATGCATGGTTATAGAACATGTCAATGGCAGATAAAAGCTCCAATAGAAGGAATGCTGCTACTCCATTTGAATCTATGGAAGTCTTGAGGTAGTGGTGACGCAATCAGACCAGACACCATGTATTGATGCTTGGATGCCAAACAAAGCTATTTTCTTTTATTAAGGCTGATAATTAAATGTAGAAAATACTTTCGATCAGTTTGCATATGAATAGTATATAGCGTATTGGATGATAGAAAAGACCATTGGATCAGTGCTTCGTTTTCTAGTTATATATGTGCAGTTATTAGTTCATTCATAAATAGACCAGATTGTAGGAAGTGACTGATGGCTCTGGCCAGTGAGCATGCTCAGCTGTTAATGAGGATATAAATATATATTTTGGACACAGGGTGCCACAAAATAGGGCTAAAAGTATGTAATCTATGTGGAAACATAAATGATGATGTAGAACATATCATGAATGATGCAATATGTGAGGCCATAGCAGTGCCTGGTGGGGGCACAAGTTATAGTTAGCCCCGCTAAATATAACTGGTGAATTTATATGTTTTTCTGAGTTCAAAATGATAATGTAGTGACTGATGTATTCATCTAACTATAACGTTAGTCCAGTGAATTCCTACGTTTAAAAAAAACAAACATCTTTTTCCCACACCTAACTATAATGTTGCTTTAACCTTTCTTTTTTCAAGGAATTTTCATATTTGAAAAAAATGCAAAGTAATATTTTATTACCATGCACAAAGCCAACCCGCAGGCTCCACACTAAAGCCCCCCCCCACCCCGGCATCTGCCTCCCTGAGCCTGTAATGTACACCACTCCACTGTATGCCACTTCACTGTATTCCACCCTACACCGCTCCACTCTACAGTATTCCACTCTACGCTACCCCAGTCAACACCACTCCACTGTACGTCACTGCACTCTTTGGTATTCCTCTCTACCCCACTAAACTCTACAGTATTCCACTCCCCTCTGTGCCACTGTACTCTGTCACCTCACTTTACAAGCCTCAACTCCATTGTATACAGTCTGTCAAAGTATCTCCAAATGGTTTGATACATGAAGAGAAAGATCATTGACAGGTTGACTGTGGTTGACTGTTCAAGAGTCATGTTAAAAACACATTAAAAATGGTCCACCAGGTAATGGTAATGGAGACATTTCTGAAATGGGATGAATATCATCTTAAGTTTATATTTATGTTTTATCAGTAGAATGAGAGTTATGAATTTGTAAATTTTAAAGTGAAAAAGAGTGCCTAAATGTTCAAAGCACCATGGGCATCTAGTCGTGGACCACAATTTGGATACAAGAAGTTATTGGGCTGCGTCTTCATTTACTTTTGGATTTAGAAGAATTTTTGAAGTTAAAGCTCAGCTGGGCAAGGCAGCCAAGGGTGTCCAAAGAGGAGGCGTCGTTTTCGTTGAGCCATTGGACGAAGTCACGGTGAAGATTCCTACTTTCAGACTTAGGGTTAAATTTACCAAGATTTGAAGTGGCGCAAAGCAGCAAGACAACATGCTGCACTGCATCAAATGGAGAGGGCAGGAATGGGCCATATTTATAAATACTTTGCGCATTGCTGCTTTCGCACTGTGCTGGTGCATTATGTGTAAGGCTACCTGTTTTCTGTCTTTACTGATTTTAACAGATAAATACAGACTTAATTTATTTTTAAATGTGAATAAAAACAGACATTGCATTACTTTTTGTTACTTAGTGGAGTGGTGTGGCTCACTGGTTAGAGACGGCAGACCCGGAAGCAGAGAACGGCCCGGGACCAGGGTTCAATTCCCGACGCGGCAGGGTTGTGGACCAGGGTCAACGGACTCGATAATTCTCGCCTCGGTGCCTACTCTAACCAGGGATCACACTCGGCAACTCTGGGCATTAAGCTTGCCTCATCTCTACATCGGCCCCACACAGACGTCGGGGATGCCTGGTTTCACCTTAGAGATACCCAGAAGGGACCATCTCACAGGGAAAGCCAGGATGGGTTCCCCAGCGGTCTTCAGCGCCAGGACACCCCGGATGGGGTAACAGTGCGCTTTACAAGTATCATCATTACATTACATTTCATTACTTTTTGAGTAATTCTAAATACTGTCTGCCATGACTGCCAGGCGCATAGCTGTGTACATTGATAGGTCAGGGAGCTAAAAAAGAAAGGAATTTTTGTAAAGAGGCTTTAAGAGCAGTAGATAAGCACAATGTTGATACTGAAAAGTGCATATTTTCTTAAAATTGCATTCATTTATCTTCTGCGGGTGTTTACAGCACTGAAACCTAGTAGACATTCAAGCATGAGTGCATAATTACCAGTTAAATATATGTGGAAATATGCTAATTTCAGCTTCATATTTCCACATATCCCAGAATAAATACAGATAAAATTAGCAAAAAATAAATCTGGATAAATACAGACGGAACTGTCAAAAAAATAAATTCCATAAAACCGGGATTATTTTATGTGCTACCTAGCGCCCACGCAGGCATCTTCGTGCTGTAGTAAAAGGGTGCCTGTGTTGCAGGAAAGATTCTTTGTATTGAGGAAGGGACACCTTCCCACACCAAGGCATCCTCAGATGCATTTTCCTCTTTTTAAGTGTGCTATATTCTGAACAAAAGGAGGAATTAATATATTTTTCCTTGTTACACCTTTATCAGGAAGACATACAATGTTAATCCATCCCCAGGTTTACTTGTCGCGGTAAATCTGGGAGTGTGCCAGAATATATGGGTGGATGCATGGGACGCCTCTATCAGGAAGGCATACAATGTTAATCCATCCCCAGGTTTACTTGTCGCGGTAAATCTGGGAATGTGCCAGAATATATGGGTGGATGCATGGGAACACCAAAACTACACCTATGAAACACCTTTCTGGCACTGACTAATGCAAGGCAGTGCCTTGCACAGCTTTGCATTACTCCAGATTTACCAAGCCACGCAAGGTGGCCTTGCATTGCTTGATTAATTTGACTCATGGATTGCATTGCCCTTTCATTGCCCTTGAGTCACCCTGCATGATGGAAGGGCAAGCAATTCTTTGGCAAATCTGGGCCTTTGTCTCTTTTTTGGAAGTCGAAAATCTACAGCAGACTAGGATAGAGCTGGGTCAGATGAAGGCTCCAGGAGGTTGGATCCCTTTCCAGAGAGGGACCACTGAACAGATTTTTCAGCAATGCAGAAGAATATAAGGAAATTATCTCAAAGTCAGGCTGACCAGAAATGCACCTTGGGCGGATCAGTGAGAAATGCACGTTGGTCTTCTCTGTCCTCAGGGCACTTTTGGGAGGGAATTTTTTAAGTCCCAAGTTGTAGATTTGAGGCATCTGCTCACCTTCCGCACCATTTCTAGGGATCCAGGACTGGCGAACCACTCTGAGGGTCACAACTCACTCAGGTTGGGCCCAGCTCCAGGTTCAAGATGGTTCTCATTGGGTCGTTTGAGTGCATGGTCAGTCGGAGGGTGTTCTTGTTGTTGATGGCGATGCCTCATTCTGGTGGTCGGTGCAGTCCTTGTGGGTGATTTTGTAGCCGTCTGGGATGGTGATGGCGATTTGTGGTCCGAATCAGGGGTTGATCAAGATGTCCATGAAGAAGGGGATATGGGGAGAGGCAGCGTCGAGGAGGTCCCAGATTTCTGTAGCGTGTTTGTGGAGTAATCGCATGTTGAAGAGGATGCAGTTGAGTCGGTCTAGTGTGCTGTTTGACGGTTGGGAGGCAGAGGATCTGGCATGCTGGCGTGGGTGAGGATGTGGCTGCAGTTCTGGCAGGAGAAGCGTCCTTGGGTCTTCTTCAGTGACGCGAGATGGCAGGCGGTATGGCGTCCTGAGTTGTGGGCGAGGAGGGTGCTGGCGTCTTAGCAGTAGAAGATACGAGAACCAGGGTCCCTGGCGCTGGGCATGGTCCAGGCATGGACAGGTGCAGACAGGCCTGCCTTTGGCATGCCAGCCGTGCAGCTGCGCAGCGGCTGCCACTAAGTTGTGCTGGGGGTCTGACAGTTGGGAGGCAGGAAATGCAGGAGTGGGAAGGGTCACTGCAGGGGGCGGGCCATGGGAACAAAGCAACAGGAGTGATGGCGGCAAACAAAGGAAAGAAAAAGGTAACAAAGTAAAAAGCTGAATAAAGGCAGAAATCAGAAAGAGAGGCAGAGGGACAGCCCAGCAGCAGAACAGTGATGCTCTACCACTCGACCACCAGATACGAGGCGCAGGCAGGGGTTTGCAGGGGAAGTAGGCCTCGACCAAGGGTCAGCAGCAGCTACCAGTCGGAGCTTCGCTGTGAAGGGAGCAAGTCCACTAAAAGGTCAGTGTTTGCTACTCCCACTCCAATCTAAGTAACAGTAGGGAAAGTATTGTACTTTAGAGGCGTTCAAATGGCCATTTTCACTCCAGTCTAAACAACAGTAGGGAAAGTGTTGAACCTCTGAGGGGGTCAAATTTACGATTCTCATTCCACCCTAAGCAAAAGCAAGGAAAGTGATGATTTTCGGAGAGGTTCAATTTACAATTCCCACTGTAATGTAAGCAACAGCTGGGAAAGTGTTGGACTTCAGAGGGATAAGATTTGCTGTTCCCACTCCAATATATACAAAACAGAAGGAAAAGTATTGGACTTCAAAGGGGTTATATTTACTATTCTCACTCCATCCTAAGCAACAGTAGGGAAAGTGTGGGACTTTGCAAGGGTTATATTAGACATCCCCACAATGGCAATAATAGGGAAAGCATAGGAATTAGATTGACTTGATATACTGTTCTCACTCCAATTTAAGCAACAGTAGGGAAAGTGTGGGACTTCAGAAAGGTTACATATACCATTCCAATACAGCCATTTCCCCAAAAATATTTAAACACCTAAAACATAAAATTATTAACCATAGTTAAACTAGAAAATATATATTGTATACATTTAAATAAAATGCACAATTTATTACGAATATACAAAATAAACCTATAATTAAATGAAATATTTATATAAACATACATAGAATTAATTCACTTATCTCGCTACTGCTGAAAAAAACAATCCCCAAGAAGATAAATTAAAATATGAATAAAACAATAATAAAATTAAAATAAATGAAACATATAAAAATAATAAATATAAAATACACTTGCTGATATATATTACTAATTTCTTGCATAATCTAAATAAAACTATTTTATAATTTAAATATTCAATGTACAAAGTATGATTTATAAATTAAATATTTAAATAACAAAAAATTAATAAAGAAAACTATTTTCATTTAAATAATGTCTCACCCTATTCCCCTACAAACTGAACATGCTGCTAAATTAGCCATAACTAATTATAATATACAACATATAAATACGAAATCTGAAATGAAACCCAAATAAATGAAAGAACTGTAAAACAATTAAAACATTACATACTAACCATTTATATATTGATTTTCTCTTACATTACATAACATTAAAAAACAGTTAGTTAAAATGTAATTAATCTCCCACCATATTACCCCAAAAAATTAATATCCCGCTACTAAATTATAAGCTCTTAACATCGGTATTTGTAGATCACACATTAACTCTTAGGCATCAACAGATGTTTATTGTTACCCAACAGTACTCATTATATCGACCTCAGATGGTTGAAAGACTGAGTGAACCCGCTGGGATTTGAACCTATGACCATGAGATTGCTCACAGGGCCCTGCAGTGGACACATTAGTACACTGAGCCACCAGACCCATCTGATTAGTGTTTTAAAAATTCAATTACACATTTAAAATTGCAAACTATATTAAAAAAACACTTTAACCATTATTATAAGTATATATACATATATATATATATATATATATATATATATATATATATATATATATATATATATATTCACTGAAAAAACCATAGGTTATAGACCATATATAGTTAGGAATTAGCCTTTACAAAACCTTATTTTACTCACACAAAACCATTGAAATTCGCATATATAGTTAGTTGCACTAACTATATATCGCGCACCCGCAATCCACTGCTGATCATGTCACATATTACATCATTCATGACATTTCAGTGACATCACTGATGACATCACTGATGACATCTCAAATGACATCACTGATGGAATCACTGATGACATCTCAAATGACATCAATGATGACATCACTGATGACATCTCAAATGACATCACTGATGACATCACTGATGACATCTCATTTGACATTACTGATCACATCACTGATGACATCATTCATGTGATTATACGATGAACCTCTTCAGACTCTAATATAACCTTAGATACACTCAGTGTAAACAGACACTCACAGACTGTCACTCATCCATGGAGTTACTCACACGCCTAGTCAGTCATGCAAAGAATCAATCACACCTCCATTTCCTCAACTATACAGTTATACACACCTTACTTATTCAAACATATACTAACACATATTTACTCTCTTATACAATCCCTGATACAAATTCACAATGATCCATACAGCCACTCACACATTCACTGGCTCTTATGCACAGTTATTTATATATGTCAACTCTCACATGTACTGTGTTTTACATATGTACTTACTTTGACATGTAGCACTGAGATATCCATTCACTCACCAATACACTCATGCACACAGTCAACCGCCCATACAGCTGTTTCCACATGCACTTTCGAACCCCATACATCTAGTGAATCAACTGCTCACACATCTATGCACAGAGTCATACACCTCCCAGCCACCCACACACACACACTCAGTCTCCCATACAAATACTTGGGCAACCAATCAATAACCCATATAGTTACTCATATAGCTACTGATCAACACATGCAGCAGTTTACAGAATAACAGACATAATGATGCACAAATTAAGACAGTTTAGTCACTAACCCATGCACTCAGTGAGACACATTTAATCACTCACTCATACAGTCAGTCATGCACCTAATAAAACCTTCATCCAGACACTTATACATCCACTCATTCTTCAATATGTAAGACATATTTTAACTTTACAGAAACATACAGTCACTGGATGTTGTCATCAGTGATGTCATCAGTGATGTCATTTGAGATGTCATCAGTGATGTCATCAGTGATGTCACTGACCATGTCATGAATGATGTAATATGTGACATGATCAGCAGTGGATTGCGGGTGCGCGATATATAGTTAGTGCAACTAACTATATATGCGAATTTCAATGGTTTTGTGTGAGTAAAATAAGGTTTTGTAAATGCTAATTCCTAACTAAATATGATCTATAACCTATGGTTTTTTCAGTGAATTTTCAAGGTTTTGTAAATGCTAATTCCTAACTATATATGGTCTATAACCTATGGTTTTTCAGTGAAAATATATATATATATATATATATATATATATATATATATATATATATATATATATATATATATATATATAATTTCTATGGCAAAATGAAACCCCTCATTTTGTTCCTTTTCAAATTAAATGTATTAAGTGTTACCACTTGATTCCAATCAAGATGACTTCAGGTGTGCCATACTTTTGTCATAAGTAAGACTGCTAGCGTTCTAGTTGTTCTTTAGAACACTCTGGGACATTCTGTCATTGGGCTATAGTTGGGCTACATCTGGCTGATATTTGCGCTACATTTGGGCTCTTTTGTCTCTGGTGGCCATCTTGGGAGACTGCATATCAGAATTTTTTTAATGAAATATAAGAGGATTTAAGAAGTCACTCAAAACGTGCCCTAATTTTTCTTTCTTCAGCACTAATCATAATTTCTATGGCAAAATGAACCCCCTCATTTTGTTCCTTTGCAAATTAAATGTTTTAAGTGTTAACACTTTATTCCAATCAAGATGACTTCAGGTGTGCCATACTTTTGTCATAAGTAAGACTGTTAGCGCTCTAGTTGTTCTTTAAAACACTCTGGGACATTCTGTCACTGGGCTATAGTTGGGCTACATCTGGCTGATATTTGGGCTACATTTGTTTTTTTTTGTCTCTGGTGGCCATCTTTGGGCTACATTGGGCTACATTGGGCTACATTTGGGCTCTAACATATATATAGCCCAATGTAGCCCAATTTATATTTTTCAAAGTTAATTTTCGTAAAAACCACTGGAGCATATATCTTGAGACATAGCAAAGGCACATCGGGCTACCAGTCCCTACAATTTTGCCAAGTTTTGTGGAAATCCATTCAGCCGTTCGAGCTAAAAGTGAGTCCAACCGCCCTATGGAAAACTGAATGTTAAAAACACGTTTTGGGACCCCCCTTTTTTCTCAGCCCCCGCTTAACAGAACCCCCCCAAACTTTCAGGGGACGCTCAGAAACGAAATGTGCCATTTTCCTGAAAATTTCAGCCAATTCCGTCCGTCAACGCCAAAGTTATTCAACATAGAATTTTCAGAAATCCCTATTCAAAAAAATCCTAACTATATATACCTACTGGCGACCGCCAGTAGGTAATATATATATATATATATATATATATATATATATATATATATATATATATATATATATATATATATATATATATATATATATATATATATATATATATATATATATTCTGCTCCAATTCTCCATTTTCGAACCAAGAACTATCCGCACTCACGGGGTATTTTTCCAAGGTTGCTTTTATTTTCAGACAAGACAGACGCCCTCGCGTTTCGGCATTCAGCCTTTCTCGATGTCAATGGCCCTTAGACATCGCCATGTTTTTAAACACTCCTTGCAGTCGAGGAAGGACTGCTGGCTTGCTGACAATAACCAGCGCCATCTTACAGTGGTGAGTATTTACAAAGATGTAATCAGCTTTCATGCACATTATATTTTAAACATGCATTATTACCGCTCTTTGCACAAGTATTTTCGAAAAGTGAATGTACATAAACTGTAACCTCATCACGTGTACATTTTTCATACTTAATATCGAATTACTTGATTTGCAAATAAACAAAATTGAGCCGTGTATCGGCCATTATCCTTCCTTACATGTATTCAAGTCTGTTTTTTAAAACAAATCAACCATATACAATTTATAATTACTATACATTTTTATACATTATTTTTCTCTTATATTTCATAGTTTTCCATTGCAATGAGTCATTAAATAGAATTCATATATCTCATACTATTGCGGTCAAAAGGCCCAACAAGGTTTCTCATGACTTCATATCTTATTTATAAAGATGTCACGGATCAATCATCAATCCAAAAGAAAGAATATTACGTTAGAAAAAGATCCGCCCCTGTTAATTCCTATGTACATATATACATATATACATATATTTACAGATCTGCAGGTAACGATCTATTTACCACATCTTGCAATTCCAGTATACAGTTTATTCATGTACCAATGTGTACCATCAGATCTTCGCCACTGTTCATACCCCAAGGTGTTTTTGTGTGGAGGTCGATAATATACCTCGACTCTAATCTACGCAGTTTCTTGAGTCTGTCCCCCCCTCTGATGTTATCGGGAACTGAGTCTAGCCCATAACACAATAACTGATTTCGGTCATATATTAAAAGCAATGTTTATTACAAGTATACTAATGTATACAATATTGATTGAGTTCATTTTATTTGGTTTTGATTTTGACACATAGAAAAAAACATAAAAGCACAATTTTACAATATCAATTCACAATTATTATACAATGACCGTAAAAGAAATAGGTTAAAATATTAACATAGTTTTGCAGTTACATATCATCATTATACAAGAAGCATAATAAATATTAATCAAAAAATGTAGGACAAACTTTAAAATATCTGAAAGATTATTATAAAAAAAGTGAGGCTTTGGAACCTACTTTAACAGAGCATAATTCATAGGTGCTTCCTGTGACTAAGTATACTTTAAAAAAAATATGCTATTTGCCTCCTAAAGCAGTCAATATCTAAGAATTGCAGTGCAAGGTAGACTAGACGACATTGCCTCATACCCCATATTTTCAATATGGGTTTAATCCATCTTCTCCTTTGTTTCGAATAAAATGTACAAAACAAGCTTACGTGTATTGTTGTTTGGGATAAAACTCCATTGCAAGGGCAGTTTGATAGAATTTTAGTCCATCGTTCATAGTTGGAAAGTTTACCAAGCGATGGAATACATCCAATCTAAGACGTGTGAGGACAAATCTATCATATCCACTTAATGTGTATGTTAAATATGATTGGATACCAATGGTGGACCGCATCGTTTTATTACTTTGAACTGTGGGCCTTGATGCCTCGATGGCAAATCTGTTCGCCTCCATATGAGTCATGCATTGCTTTTTAAAAAGTTTTCTGGAAATGGAGCCTATCGATGTAGGATTGTAATAGAAGTCAGGGTGGCACAGGCCAATCATACAAGCTTTTATAAATTTAAAAGACCTAATCTCTAGAGCGTAATCTGATTTAAGGCTACCACTTAGTACATTCCGGTTAATATAGTTTTTGGTGAGGTCCAGATCCGGTACCATATCAATACAGGTTGGACTTTTATTGTGTCTGTAATGTAAGGTAGCCTCAACTCACTATAGCAAATGTAGGTGGAGGTACATCGTGGGACCGTCAATAAATATCTTAAAAATGCTTTCTCCACTTTCTGAATTTCAGTTACGTCACAGTATCCCCATATCCCAGCCCCGTAGATAGCCATTCTAACACACTTGGCTTGATAGATTTGTAATCACACATTATCACTGTGGGGACGTAAACGTCACTGTAATTACAAAATATATTTGTGAGGCCTTGTACATGACTGCAATCATGCACTATCTCTGTGTGCTATCCCTGTGCATCCCATTAATCACGCGCTATCCCTGTGGGGTCCTGGGCATGTCTATATTCACACGCTATCTCTGTGGGGACCCGGGCATGTCTATAATTACACGCTATCACTGTGGGGTCCTGGGCATGTCTGTAATCACACACATTCTCTTTGGCAACCGTGGTAATACTATAGTCACACACCATCTCTGTGGGGACCAAGACATCTCTATAATCACACACTATCTCTGTGGGGACCTGGGCATGTCTATAATCACACACTATCTCTCAGGGGACCTGGGCCGGTCTATAATCACACACTATCTCTGTGGGGACCTGGGCATGTCTATAATCACACACTATCTCTGTGGGGACCTGGGCATGTCTATAATCACACACTATCTCTGTGGGGACCTGGGCATGTCTATAATCACACGCTATCTCTGTGGGGACCTGGGTATGTCTATAATCACACACTATCTCTGTGGGGACCTGGGCATGTCTATAATCACACACTATCTCTGTGGGGACCTGGGCATGTCTATAATCACACACTATCTCTGTGGGGACCTGGGCGTTTCTATAATCACACACATTCTATTTGGTGACCGTGGTAATACTATAGTCACACACCATCTCTGTGGGTTACTTGAACATTCATTTAATTACACGCAGGCTCTGTTTTGGCTTGAGCATCACCAGCTTTGCATTCTCTGTATGGGGCTTTGTGAATACTGAAAAGTAGTAAAGTTAGACTTTTGGTCTAGGCTTACAATGTTGTAACTTAAAAGTACAAAAGTTAGATTGTTTGTCTAAGTTTACCATTGTGAATAGGGCCCAATTTTAATGAGGAAACAACACAATCATCTTTGTGCACTATCTCTGTGGGGCCTTAACCATCACTAAAATAACACTCTGTATTTGTATGGGCTTAAAAAAACCTATAATAAAACACTGTCTTTGTGGGGATTTGAACATCACTATAAAAACATACTATCTCTGTGGGGACTTGAGCATTCAAGTAACTAAACACAAGCTCTGTTTCGACTTAAAGCACTAGGGGGTGCCATGAGGCACAGGGTCAAGACTGATTTGCATATAGCTGGGTCTCAACTGGCGTGGCAAAGTGAGCTAAAGACCGATGATGGATTCAACCCAGATCTGTGACTAAAAAGTTTCAGCACTCAGTCCTTCATCTCCTTATGTTTGTTTTGTTTGCCCCTATGTTGAGACCCAGACGTGGGTCCCTTACTCATTTTGCCACTGGATTCAAGCTAGCCTGGCTGATGAGGGGGTGTTATCCCAGAACCGGTCCCAGGATGCATATTTTCGGTCCAGGGAAGACCTGGCTTGGCAGTTCGGGCTGGACTGTTCCCATGAGGCATATGGCCAAGACTGATTTGCATATAGCTAGGGCTGATCTGGGGTGGCGAAGTTAGCTAAAGAACGATGATGGATTCAACCCAGATCTGTAACTGGGGCTGAGTGACTGAAAGGTTTCACCACTCCGTCCATCATCTCCTTTTGTTTGCTTCGACTTGAACATCATCAGCTTCACATTCTCTTTATGGGCTTTTGTGGATTTTGAAAAGTAGAAAAAGTTAGACTTTTCACTCCGTCCATCATCTCCTTTTGTTTGCTTCGACTTGAACATCATCAGCTTCACATTCTCTTTATGGGCTTTTGTGGATTTTGAAAAGTAGAAAAAGTTAGACTTTTTGTCTACGTTTACCTTTGTGAATCGGGCCCTATTTTAATGAGGACTTAAACACAATTACCTTCATGCACTATCTCTGTGGGGACTTAAACATTGCTATAATAACACACTATCTTTGTGGGGACTTGGATAACAATGTAATAAAACACTATCTTTGTGGGGACTTGAACATCACTATAATAACACACCATCTCTGTGGGGACTTGAACATCTCTATGATAACACACTATCTCTGTGGGGACTTGAGCATTTCTATAATTACACACAACCTCTGTGTGGACTTGAACATCATTAGCTTCACACCCTTTATAATGGGGTCCAAGCTTTGAATGACACACTATTTCACTATTTCAGTATCTCTGTGGGGACTTCTATTTTGGTAAAAATGTGAGCAGCTACTCAAGCTCTGGATTCCACTGGACCATATTCCTTTGTTCCATATGTTAATATCTTTATGTGTTAGTTCCCTAATCTCCTAAGATTTTAAGCACTAATAAATAGGTTAAATGCAGCTTTAAGTGTCTTTAATTAAGCATGATATGACATTTTCTGGCACATTAACATAATCTGCCTTTAATGTATACCCCTATTATATATGCAGCAATTCATATATGAATATATTATAATGTTTTTGGTGTATATTGTTGCTAAAATAAACATTTAGCCATGTACTTTAGACTGTATTCAATCACAAATAGTGTTACAGACTAGGTCCCCACAAGGATGGTAGCACGTGTTCAAGTCCCCACAAGGATGGTGCTGTGCGCACGATTAAATAACAATATATTTGCAAATTTGAAGCAGGATCCTGTATCATGAATTTTTTCTTAACATTTTTCTGTTAGCTGTGTGTTTTAAAAACATTGGGAAAGGTTAGTCCCCACAAGGCTGGTATTCACACATAGTCCCCACAAGGATGGTAACACGTGTATGTGTGTGTGTGTGTGTGTGTGTGTGTGTTT
>NW_028246232.1:0-1000 GCF_964263255.1 Lissotriton vulgaris | reverse complement strand
AGGCTTAAGGATTTTGACTTTATGCTGCAGTGTCAAATGGGTTGACTTGGCAGCCAGTAAAACTTGGCAGACATGGGGATGTAGCTCAGTGGTAGAGCGCATGCTTTGCATGTATGAGGCCCCGGGTTCAATCCCCGGCATCTCCAGACTTTTGCCATGCTTGTCTCGGATTTTGGCAGAAAACAAGGCTGGCTATCAGTATTAAGGAAGAGATATGTCATGCAACTGGGATACCAACCCCACTTAAACTGTGAGACGTTTGCCTTGAAAAAACCCATGAAATGGGGCTATCTCATTTTTGATGCTTATACAACAGAAGAATCTTACTTGTTTAAGCCATCAAAGTGATGATTAATCTTGGCAATCTTAATACATTTAGGATAGAAATCTGTGGCAGCCCTCTTGGTCATTGGTAAGGGTTCTTCCTCGAAAGCAGAGACTCTTACTTTTCTGGTAACTTTGAGGGGGAGTGGCAGGTAATATTGATGATGTGCATCTGTCTGCTCCTGGTCCCCACCCTCCACAACCTTTCTTGAGCGAGAGATAATTTTGGTGCTACGGAAGTTTGCCACTACTCCTTCGATAGCTCAGTTGGTAGAGCGGAGGACTGTAGCATAAATTCAGGCATCCTTAGGTCGCTGGTTCAAATCCGGCTCG
The DNA here is from genome assembly GCF_964263255.1 of Lissotriton vulgaris. NCBI lineage: Eukaryota > Metazoa > Chordata > Amphibia > Caudata > Salamandridae > Lissotriton > Lissotriton vulgaris. The sequence continues at coordinate 343 of NW_028246232.1, read as the reverse complement.
AAGGATTTTGTGGTTTAATTTCCATGGCTTTTGCTTTGAATCAACAATACCTTCCATTGACTATGAAAAATTCCCAGAGCTTCGATAAATACCGGAAAAGAAGCGTACTCTATCTGCTTTCAAAGGGAATGGATGACATAGTCGTCGCTAGGGGAGGTGTGAAGAACAGTCAAGGAAACCTGCTGATCAGAACTAATACCAAAGCGTTGCATTAATATATGTATGCCCTTGGCAGACTTCCAATTGCACTGCTCCAAAGGTAGCTGCTTGGCAGCCAATCACACTATGACTTGCCTTCAATTTGAATGTATACCGATGGGCAAGAGGGAATATCCAATGGAAT